>NC_043705.1:68246015-68328027 GCF_006229205.1 Suricata suricatta
CAAAGTGAAGGAGGATGAATTTCTCCAGGTTCTGTACGTCTGATCTCTCAAAACCTTCAAAATCTATCCTTGATCTCCGCAAACACAGCAGAGCACAATGTTATTTATGCATTCATTTATCTTTTCATCAAGGGTGGCTTATGTGGTCTTTACTGACTTTGGTTTCTCATCATCATCGCAGATCAGCATCTGCATTGTGTGCACTTGTAACAGGGATAATGGATCTCACTTACAATACCTACAAACTCAGCTGAGAGCCGTGCAAAGCAAATGGCCATAAATGCACCCATCCTGGCCCAAGTCCTGATGAATAAAAATGAAGATCTTGTCAAATAATAAAGTGACAGGTTAATTTACAGCACGGAATAGTGTGAACAGGGAAAGCACTGCTTTTTCAATCTGTATGAACGGTGCCACCTATCTGCAGATTAGCAGAAAGCTTCAGAAACACGAATTCAAAAATCGGGATAAATACATGTGATGTTGCTTAGTTTTGTAAATATCACAGGAATGGAATTGATGATAAAGGCAAATGCAAGATTAGACACACACAGTTGCTTTCGAACCAAAAAAACAAGATTCTCAACAAAGGGCTCCTGTATCAAACAGTAATAAAGAGCCTCAAGCAGTTGTCTGTGCTCATGCCAGTTTTCATGCTTTAATTCAGCTGCCCTGTGGTTCTTAGCTTTGACATTGAGATCTGCACGGCCACCAGAGATAATTATTTCAACCTTCAGGCCATCAGGCGTTCATTTTTGATCATGGATATGTAAGAGATGTTTTCTGCTTTCTAAGTCTTCCAAGTGGATATCAATAGAAGGGTAAAATAAGGAAAAGCAGTCTGCATTTGAAAAGAACTTGAACATTCTGAATTACAGAAATGTGAATGGCTCTATCGATTATTGTAAATACTTCAGTTAATCCGATAGCTATTTAGAAGTATTTTAATTTGTCCAAATTTGGAACTAGAATTTATTACTGCCACTATTAATCCGTAATATTTGCTTAAATATTTGCACTGAACTTCATACTTCATAAATTTCAACAGACACATGAAGACATTAGAGGACAAAATCCATAAACCAAATAATAACACATTTTTAAGTTAAATTTGTATATTGTATCATGATGTGCATTTATGCAAAGCTGCATACACCATTCACTAAAATAACTAATTAGCAGTCACAGAAATCAGTGAACAGAGCAAGAATGATATAACTAAGATGTAGAGACACTACATTTCTTTCCCTACAAAATACTAGAAAACACTAGTTCCCACAAAATTTGGTGCAAAGATAAAACTATTCTGTTAACACTAAATTATGACAATAAAAATTAAAATTCATAAATCACTATTTTAAAGGAAACAGTTTATTTTAAAATTTGAATAATTAATGTTCATGAATAAATAGTAAAGTTTTAAATCCATAATTGGTACCAGGTAGAAAAGAAACCTATAGAATATCACAAAATAGAATTAGCAAATGCAAAATACAATTAATCAATATTTTCTCAGCATCTTTTTGTGAAGGAAAAAATGTTTAAAATATTTAAAGAATATTCCAAATACCCATGCTATTCAATAAGAAAACAATGCCTAAGAAATTTACTTGAGCAGATGATTGAAGAAGACATGAGCATAGCTACCCTAAAAAAGGGGAAACTGCCTAAGTAAAAAATCCACTGTCATAACTTTCAAGCTGGAAAAGAACAGATACTACCATGTTATGTTAGATGCATGGCAATAGTCTAATAACAACTGTAGTAATTTCAGAATAAGGTGACTCATTTTAAGACAAAGGGAGACAGAGTTATATTAACTAATATTTCAATGAGTTTAAATTTAAACACTTTCTTCAGTAGTTCAACTATTCATGGTTCCCAGTGCAAAATAAGAAGGGAGCTCAATAGGCAATGCGATGGCAGGTTTCTACAACTACTACGACATATGCTCACATTCTTTTCCCCTTAAATTGAACATTACAGTAAGTGATGGAAAAGCTAAGTTAGCATCTTGTGCAGGAAGTATAAACTTTTATATTCTACAGAATGCTAATTAAATAAAATTTCAAGAAGTGATCAGAGCGTCACATCTTCAGTCTTTGAGGGCATGCATCCTTCAAAGCCCTTTCCATCTTCTCTCAGATCCAAAACACATAAAGCAGAGGAAAGGAGGCACATAAACGGCAGGATCACTTAATGTGAAAAATCAAGTCATGGAACTCAGGTGAAATCACTTCATTTTCTTCCAAATATCAATGGGCAGAAATGTCCCTAATAATCTGGATCAAAAACAATCAAACAAAAAGGTCTTGTCTTTAATGTAAGCCAACTGCCCCTCTATGCTTTTTGTGATCCAGTGCCTCCCCAAAAGAAGCTACTTGTCCTCTACATCAAAGGGCTTATTAACAACATGTTCCTTGTATTAAAATGTATTTCCTTATACTATTTATAGGGAAGATTCTGGTCTTTCTAAAGCTGGAGCTCAACATGATATAACTTACAAAGTAGAGTTTACATGAGAGAAAAAAGACTAAAAACAAAGGAAGGCTATAGAAGAAAATACAACCATACTTTTCACTTTCCTACCTTCACTTTTTTCCCTATAAAGATAAAGAAATGATGTTCCCAATAACCAGAAAAAGGCCAAAGAGACTACAAAGAGTAATTTGCTAAAGCACTCTTATTCTAAACAGTTTTAAATTTAAAATAACATAAGTTAAAATTATGAAAATTCACACAAAGGATGGCAACCTAGCTTAGAAAAAAATAAGGGTAATTATATATTAAAATAGAATAATATCTTCTTATTTTGTTCAAAAAGATCACAAATTTGTAGAGAACCTTTTGTTGAATTTCTGCCAGGTCATCATGCTAAAAATATGTGGGGCAAATGCACTTGCTTTCCTGCATATTCTACCACATTTTGAACTTGCTTACTACCACCGGAAATTCAAAAGTCCTAATTATAGAGTCAACAAAAGACAATACAAGCAAATGTAGACGGCACATTTTTGACCATGGAAGATTCAGTGGGTATCAGGGAAATGTAGAAATTCCTCCTTTGTGACTTCAGGTTGGAGAAAATTATCTCTTCTCCATTCCCTAATCCTTTGCTGGACTACATTCACAGATTAAAGTAAACCTGCAAGTCCAGGGTCTTTGTAGCAGTTAGGAAGCTTCAGTGATTTGAATATAATGCTGTGGAATCAGTGTCTCCCAATGATGGACACCCATCTTCTTCTCTGCCTTCTGATAACTTTTAAATTCTCATCACAAGAGGAGTGCTAGTATGTCCAAAATGAGATAGATTATGATTTCTTATTTTTTTTTAGTATATTATTATTGCCTTTATCAATTTTATGCATCTTTAGGATCTTCATGGATTTGCTTTCCTATCTTTTTTTTTTTTTGGCTGATTTATTATTTATTTATTAAAGACTTGTTTATTTATTATTTATCTTATTTATTAAAGACTCCCCAGAGCCAGACGTTAAGCAAGACTGTTTTCCTTACCCATAGCACAGGGGACATATATGAATGCTACTTGCCTGTCCCTCACAGGCACCTTTCCTTCTCTGTCTTCTTTTGCTTTATCTATTTCTTATCCCTATTCCCTTTCATTCTCATCTTACATTCTCTCCTTTTAGGGGCTTACCTTTTCTTGTTTAATGTCAGCTCTTAATAGTGATACACCTCCTTGGTATTATGCAGAATGAAAATGACCAGAGGTTCATATATGTACAGTAAGTAAAGCCCTAAATCAAGCAAATGGCTAAGAAAAAGATATCCATTTGGTTGTATTCCTTCTGAGTCAATATGGAAACATATCTCAAGTAATTTCAACCACACACATTCACAAAAAAGTGCTGAAAGCAACCGTATAGCTCTTAGAAAATCTAATACATGGCTCAAGAATGAAAATTATAAGTAATAGCTAACATTTATTGAGTGCTTGCTATGTGACAACTACATTAAGCACTTTACATGCATCATCTCATTTAATCGCTCCTGAAACCCTGCAAGGTAGAGATACTGTTGGTACCCTTAACTTACAGCTATTAATATAGCAAGTAAGCAGTAGAACTTGGATCAGAGTCCATTCTGACTGTGGAGCTCATACCGTTAACCAATATGCTGTATATACTATGTAATGCTTATTACTTTTAGCTTGTGATAGTGATTCTTGATTTTAATTATGAGATCTTTTGCTGCTTTTAAATTCTCAAGTGATAAATATGATATTCTATTATAGTACACAAAGACTGACGGCACTTCTGGCATTAGTTTTGTAATGACCATATGTCACCCCTAGGGTTCAGATATACTTTTAAAGAGAAAATTAGAAACACTTTAGTATCCATCAGCTAAAAAGTAGCTCACATAGAAACAACTACTTACCTACAAACTCTCTCACATTGCTAAAATGTCACATGCATGAGGTGTTGCATGTATTTTCTGTCGAGCCTTTTAAAAAGATCCCTAAATAGGGAAAACTCTGAAAAAGATTTTTAGTTATGGTGATAAAGCCTCCCTGTAGATTCATGGAAGAACAACGTAGCAAGGGTTTAGGCTTCTATAAAGATATTTCTGTTATTTCATCCTCATTTTCCTGGATTGAATTTGAAAGCAACCTACTGTTATAGGCAGACCAAGTTCCTTTGTTTTTAGTTTGTGTTTGAAGAAAGAGACACAAGGTGAAGGAGAGGAGTTGGGGAACAGAAGGTAAGAGGGCCATGATCAACTTAAGAAAGCTCTATAATGTTAATTGAGAAATCAGGACAATAGCTTCTACATTTGAACTGTGACCACATGAACTGAAATGCACTCATGTCAATGGGTGATTAGGATCGTTTAATTACATTATTATTATTATTACTATTATTATTATTAGGTTTAATAGAAAAGGTCAGTTAAATATCACATAGACTTTGTCAGTACTAATAGTTTTAGTCTTAATGACATGGCTATAATTCTTAACTGGTCCTTATAAGTGCCTCAAGGAGTACTTAAAAACAACAAAACTACTTTGGGAAAAAAAAGAGCAAATATTAGTACAAATATTTTTCTATGTTCAACCAATACTGTTTAGACATACTAATTGGCTCTCATGGAAAGAAACCATTCAAGTGAGAATAGAAGTACTAACAAAAGCATAATGTCATCACTTAATGAACTCTTGACAGTTGATGATATATATTTAGTGATTTTAAAAAACAAACCAACATGAAAATTTTTTCTAGGGATTCATAAATCATTTATTCAAGTAGTTTCTGAATACCTACTACATATGGAACATGGTACTAAGCTTGAATATAAAATCACAAGAATTACTTTTTTCTGAATACTATTTTGAAAAAATGCTATTCTGTATCTTTTTTATTTGAGCAAAGCATTTGTTCAGATATTATCTAACAGAGTTAAAAGGTGCAAATAAAAAGTAAATAATAAACTTTAAACAAAGATTAGAATATAATACAGGCTCCTATTGTATAATAAAAATTAAATAGTACCTAGTGGTTTTGAAGGTTAGGTCACACAACTCATGCTAAAATCAGGAGTGAAATAACTCTAAGCATTTTTTAACAATGTAGTTCAAACAATATTCATATAGTTTTTAGCCATAAAACTAAAATAAATCAGTAAAAATTGGGAAGAGAAATTGAGAAGTAGTATCTAAAGTGAAATCATGTCTTTCATGGTTGATTTTAATTATGAAATTCTGGGGCATGGTGTCCTACTATGGGATGAAATGTTACATGGCAATGGAAGGATTAGTCACATGACCTGAAACTGATCAGCATCCAAATGGTGTGAGAACTACTCCTTGCTTATCTGATAATCCAAAACTTTTGGTATTTTATTTAGTTTATTGTCTACCTTCAACCTATAGCTTTAATAGGGCTGGTTCCTATCCCACCCTTCCTCTAACCTGATGCAAGACAGCATGCCTTGCTCAGTGAGAAGTAAAAAAAAGAAAGACTGCTAGCTGACCTTTTAGAAATCTGCAACCACGTCTGAAAACAAAATAATTATTTCCTTTTGTTTTGTTCTGAATATGTAATACTCAAGAATGAATTAAAAAAATAGTGTAAAGTAAAAAAGAAAAGGTGAAATCTTGTAAACCTAAGATAATTGCAGGAATGAGTCTATAAATTGAGGATGAAAACATGCATCTTCAGGGAAACCTGAGAATGTTTATAAAGAGTGGAGGGGTGTGCATTTAGACAGCAAAATCAGCATATGGTTGAACAGAAGGATACCCCATGAAAATTAGTATATGACCTAATAAAGCTAATAAACTCCACTAACAGTCATTCTTTGGTTGTTAAGAGGCCATCTATTACTATAAGGACCTACTGCAGATTCACAAATAATCACTTGTAAAACTCTAAACTACCTGAAAAATTGTACTAGATACTTATAAAATGTTATGAATTGCAATAGTTTTTCAGAAGTTCAAAGGTATTGTCCATGACTAGGAACTTTGGAGACTGTTACATGGTTAAGCATGAACGTGTAAAATATAAAGAATTAAGAGACATTCACTCCACTGGTAGTTGGTACATGAGTAGGACAGGTTTTCTGTAATTTTAGCATATAATCAGGTACATTTCTGTAAAGAGCTGCACCTGCTTAATAGTAGTTCACAGAGAACAGGATCTCTGATGGTAAGAACAAAACAGGATGAATATACAACAGATGACAATTCCTGAAAGTTAAAGGATACTTGGAATAACAAAACATACGGAAATTTAACAAGATTAGTTAATAGTATTTTAACTTTTGTGTCAATCTGAAACATATTTATAAAAGTAGCTAATTGAGAATTATTCATAGGAAAGGAAAGATGGCAGTCTGCTGAACTTCAAATGTAGCAGATAGTAGATAAGACACTAAATAAAAGAGCAATACATATATTATAACACTATATATTAGGAGTTCAATAAAATTCTAAATTTTTTTTGATTTATGGGCATTCCTATTGTATTCAAGTAAAAAATATTCTAAATAAATCATCATCAAAATATTCATATAAACCACAGGCATAATTACTATGATAAGAGAAAGGCCATTCTAAATGTAATTCATCTTTTAAATCCACATAAAGACAGACTAGTAACACTTGTCTGATTAAAAATATTACCTTTGTGAAGAAATATTTTAGTAATACATTTGCTATCTAGGTGAGAATTAGTAAAAAAAAAAAAAGTGAATAGTAAGTATGTAGATTATTTGTTCTACTCTATGAAGGGTAAATAAAGCATCCAGGGCTTGAGATAGGGTACAAAGAACGTTTCCATGGTTACATGCTTTCTCATATCAAATTAGAGCAGAATTTGTGTACAAGAGGTTTGTTGACAGCCTACATAGGCCATAAAAAGAATAGAAGGCTAGGAGTTTGAAATCTAAATATATTCTGCAAAGTCTGTTGAGAAAAAGTTGGGTGAAGAAAGCAGCATCAGGAGAGCAGCAGATTAGTTTAGAGTATCAGATGCGATTTCATAAAAAGATTATTTTTCTTTTAGATGTGGCTCGTAAAAGTCTCTTCAAATATATGATTAGCTACTCTTTTCTTCATTGCCACAAAGACACCTCAATCTGGTGTCCACCCAAGCTATTAAGAAGAGCCATTATTTGGCATGCAGCTAGAAGCATCAGCTTTACCACCTGCCCAATCTTGCAGATGTCACTCCACCAGATTCAGGCTCAAACATGGGGTCTTCAAAAGGACAGTTAAAGGGCTATTCCCATACAAGTGCTGGCCAAGCAAGACCTCTGTTGTACACCTGCCCCTATTATTCTTTTGGGCCATTTAGTAGGAGTGACTTCTCTTTTTCGTTCATGTTGAGAATTACAGTTGGTCTAAACAGTATCTTATAATTATGAGATGGTCAGATGTATGGTCAAAGCAATTGCCCGGTAATTGTGCTGCAGAGGGAGAATTCTCACATGCTCAAATTGTTCTTTAAACACCACCAAAGGTACCTGACTATTGGAATAATTTCCTACTCTGTGAACTAGTCCACAAAGAAATGGACATTTTACTTAGGTTTCCTATAGTTTTACCATATACAATTAGGAGTGGAATACTGTTTATGATTACTAAGTAAAGAAAATTTTGCTACTAAAACTGCTAAATTACCCAAGATTCTTTTTTACAAAGTATTTAAAAATATTTAAACTGCTTTAACAGCTTATAAGAATTAGAGTCATATGTACATAAAAACACATACTCACATGACAGAAAACTGGATAATATGTACTTCCAGAAGAGAACCTGCTAAAATTTGCTAATTTCCCTATGTATTTTTCAATAAATATGGTGGCAACAACATTTCAGTTACTGGTTTTTTTGCTAAAAATTATACAGAAAGAAGGAAAACTAATGATGCCATATAGTATAAATGATTCAATGTACAAAATGTACAAAAAATAAAGTATCAACCATTAAACTGAGATTTCTGTACATTAGTGTACATATAGTACTATCCAAATAGGAGATTTTTAAAAGTACTGGCTTGGGTTAAGTACCACTTCTGATATGGTTAGCTCAATGATTTCACATTAATAAAGTGAACACCAAAAAACAGTGATGAGCACTTAAACACTTCCTTTCCCAAGCACAATTCATGCATAGTTTTATCAGCTGTTGTTTTGTCCTGGATTTGTCCTGATTTTGTCCTGTCCTGTTTAATGAGTGTTTTTAGATCGGGTGCTTGGAAACTTGGGAGGTATAGGTTGAAACAGATTTTTTTTTTTTAAAGTTTTAACTCATGGCAGAGTAAAAAGTATTTGTAAGGAAGGAAAGGACAAATATGTAGGTGACAGCCAGACTACTCTACTACTGTGGAGACACTAAGGGGAAAAGCAGTTGCTAAGCATCACAGTGATTCATGTCAAGACTAATGGCTAATGGTAACGTGCACAGTGCAGATTATGCCCTGGCATCAGGCACTATATAAGTAATAACTATACTCTAAAATCATTGGCTGGGAAACAAACTGTATCTTTCAATTAACACCAGCTGATCACACTGGCTACCTCTTAAGAAGACTTGATTGAATTAGGGAGACACTTCTCCTTTAGTCCTACTGAAAGATTAAGGAAAGGTCTATCTTTCTCAGGTGATAATCTTTACTGTGGACCACTTTCCAAGTTCTATGTAATGTTTTAGAGTTCTTCTCTTTAAGGCACATGACAAGCATAGCTAGACTTAAGAAATGGCCTAAAATTTATGAATTTTTGACTATTTAAAATGACACTGCTTACATTTAAAATCTTATTTTTGTGTATAACTAAAGACCTTACTTTTTATTCTTGATTAAGTCTTAAAAATACATGGATCATATGTACAGTGCAGACATTTACAAATGCATTGTGTACTGCAGACATTCACAAAAACATTTAACTGGTGAAGAATGAAATAAATTCTCAAAATTTAGTTTTTATCTCAATCCCATTTGGGGAGACTGAAAGTTGTAAAATATAACAATCTGTTTTAGGCATACTCTAAAAGTAAAGTTCAAAATCTCCGAATGTTGTATGTAAGTGATGAGTCACTAAATTCTACATGTGAAACTAATATTACACTGTATGTTAACTAACTAAAATTTAAATAAAAACTTGGAACTACAAAAAAAATCTCTAAATGTCAAGAAGAAACTCTCAATTAGGCAGTTAGGTTACTATATACCCGGCAAGATTTTTCAAAGAAGGAGTCGAAGTCTTGAATGAGTGTGGTAGAAACACATGTCTCAACAACTAAATATGTCAGGTCAGACTATACCAACAATCTTGGGTCAAAGATTAGGTGACTGTCTCTGTTTACATAAAAGGGGTTCTCTTCTATTCCTTATCAAACTCAGGCAGTAAATTGCATTGTGGATTTCAATTTCTTGGTTCAGCAGTACCCAAAAACTAATACCATTAACTTCTTTCAGTTACCCTGGTTAAACGATTTCAATCCCCTCCTTGTAGATTTCAAAAGCATTACTGGTTATCTTCTGCAAAATCCAAGTAAAATCTTTTGCAGCACCATAAAAATATACATAATATATCTTGATACACTTTTACTGACAGACTTCAGAATAAAAGAAAACAGTACTTTATAAAATGCTAAAATAATGCCAAATGCCATATTCCTTGTGGCTACTCAAATCACTTACATTAAAAGGGCCTTGTGTAATACTATGCTTCATTATTATATTATTTTTATTAAAAGAAAATAGGAAAATATAACCAATATAGGAGTGAGCAGTCATGGCAAGTCTTTGCTGTTTTACGCTTCATATTTTCTCCTTTAAAGGATGATTAGATATATGTTTGCTACTGGAAACAACAAAGCTTAGGTTATAAAATCATAACTGAAATGAAGTATTTCACTTGTCTTTCTACAAAAATTTTGCATTTGTTTCTTCTCTTTCCATTTTTGAACCACCAGACCACCAATGTTTTTTTTTTCTTCTTTTTTTAAATTAACAACATAACAGAAGAGGCTATAAGAAGATTTGATTTCTACTTTTGTCTTAGCCTTTTACTAGCTATGATATCTTGGGCAAAGTCTTCAAAACACTGTAACCCCCAATTTCCACAACTGCATAATGGGAGGGAATGATGACAAGTGCTGCCTGACCTTAAATTAAAAAAAAAAAAAAGAGTGGCTCCTGGGTGGCTCAGTCGGTTAAGCATCCGGCTTCGGCTCAGGTCAAGATCTCACAGTTCATGTGTTCGAGCCCCACATCAGGCTCTGGGCTGACAGCTAACTCAGAGCCTGGAGCCTGCTTCGGATTCTGTATCTCCCTCTCTCTCTGACCCTCCCCTGCTCACGCTGTCTCTCTCTCTCTCTCTCTCTCTCTCAAAAATAAATACAATACATTAAAAAATTTTTAAAAAGAGGGAAACATTTCACGAAAGTGTCAGATGTCATAAAATAGTAGTATTTTTTATCCTAACAAAAGGTCAAGTTATCAAAATCACATTAAAAATGTTTAGGATATGCTAATATTAAGCTAAAATGTAAACACCTTAAAATTATTTACATTTCACTGTATTAATATTTTATTATATTAGATATGCAATAACTGAACAGATTACTTGATACCCTAATTCCTACTAATCCAATAAGACTACAGTAAGTTTGCTAACTGATGAAACAAATTATTTTTAGTAAACCAGCAATCTAAGCATAGACCTGGTATTTTGGGGGGGCGGGTAAATGGATCTTCAGGATATAAGAGGAGTCCTACGAAGGATTCCTTTACCTATCTTTGCAAATACTTATGCTAGTTATTTTTCCCTAGCTGCCCTTGTCAACTACTAGTGAATACTAATATTTTATTTCAACAGATTTAAGGCATTTGTTTTCTACCTCTCTCTATTATATATAGACACATGTGAGTATACATGCACACAAATGTAAACATAATCTAACTGTAATTCCTAAGTCAATGTATGGTTTGGAATGTTACTGTGTATAGTGAATGTACAGAATCTGCTGCTTAACTCTGTGCCAACCATTCTGGGAGTCAGCCAGAGTCAGAGTAATAAAGGAGTGGTCCTCTGTAAGCTTCCCTGCTGTGAGAGCATTCCTAATAAGAGATACTCAAGTGAATGATTAATTTTGGTGCTGTAACTCATAACATTACGAGTATATAAATAAAGTCCAAAACATCTACATACTTTAAAAACAGCCCTTAGGATAAATGAAAAACATTTCTTTATTTTCAACCAATTATGCTTAAGAATTGTTATTTTCAGATGCTAATGTTTATTTTCAAAGCAACATCCCCCAAATAAAATTCTCATACTCAGCTTCAACTCTAGTAGTATAATGCTTAAAATATGCCAGTATTTTTTCTGAGACTGTGGCATCTAATAGGACAATAATAGAATTTAAAATTTTTGGTTCACAAAGATGAAGTTCAGACTCCTGCAATTTCAAAACTATATAAATGAATTACTTAATATGCCCTAGATAAAACAGACTGTTATTTATACCAGAATATTATTTGTAGTTTGAACATGTCTGGTCAGAGACAAAGTCAAGACTATGTTAAATTGTTTTAAAGGAAAAAATTCCCTTTTCACATTCTTACAAATAACATTAAACTTGCTGATTGTGTTGGGAAAAAAAGATGCAGTTTATATTTTCCTTTCATAATATAAGACTTCATCCAAATAGAATGCTTAGGAAGAAATATGCATCTTGGTCAATTTTAAATGCGTGCTCTAATTTGCATATTCATTTAAAAATTTCTTCTTTAATAGGATAAATACTTGAAAGACAACAAAATTGAGAATTTTTAAAAAGGCAAAAAAGTTGAACAGGCAGGAATTTGTCTTACTGGTTGAGCATATCTTATCAGTATTCTGAGAAGACTAAGCTTTGCCATCACCATACATTCAACAGGAGAGTTAAAACGCATTATTCCGATTTACATGACCCAAAATTTAAAACGACTTATGGGGACTCTAGGAGGATTTGTAGGCACAAAGCAAGCATGCAGTTGATGTCCTGATGAATATAAATCAATGAAGAAAATTTTAAGTTGCATAAGAAAATAAAAGAATAAGAATAATATCTATACTGGGAACTAAGCTCAATTATTTTACTGTTACAGTCATTGTTCAAATGAGATATGTTAAATTATAATAAAAATATTAGTAAATGACTGCAAATTATATTTTATATGATACATAAAAAATATATTGTTAAAGATATGAGATACACACATCATGTCAAGAAAACTTCAACATATTTGATAACTTAGTGTCATTTGACACAGTAAAGTCATAATACAAAAATATTTTATACTTTACTGATCCATTAAGTAAATTAAACCATTTTTCTAAGGATACTGCTTTGAATATGCTGCTTTGAGGTATCTGACTAAAGAGTATTCAATAACACTACTGGGTATTAACCTTACTACCTTTTTACACAATTAGAGCATAATAAGGGTTTTTTAAAGTAAATTTTATAAGCAGAACTATTCTAAAAGTTCTAAACAAAACTACTCTATTTTCTATCAAATATTAATAAGGTACGAGCATATTACCTAATAAATCCCAACTTCAGGCAGGGAGATGATTAAGCAAAAGTAGTAGAATCCCATTTGTAAGGAATGTGAGGTGTCATGTCACTTACCAGAATCATCTTCAAACTCAGTAAGGTTATCTTTCTAAAAAGCCAACTTTATGCCAATTCTTTAAAACGGAAGGGCTACTGTATCAAAAATGAGTGAAACTATTCAGAATTTGTGTCCTAAGAATGCTGCTAAAGTGAGCAAAATAAATCCTAAATTTCAAACTTAAGAATTTCAAAATGTTTCCTGACAAAATGTTTTAAAAAGAGCTTTTTGAGAGATTTTAATAAAAGATGGTTACTCTGATAGAGAAATTGCATATAACAAGTATATCTCTGAATTTTCAAACATATTTTAATTATATAACAAAACAAGTGAATATTGTGAGAAACCGTTATTTAATTATATATCATAGGAAATTATTTGCCATGTAAAATACTTAATGGGCATGCCAGTATTTTTCTCCTTCGTAAGTGCCACTTTAGTGGAGGATACCAGTTTGTGATTTTAAAAGATAAATAATCTGAAAGAAAGAGTATACAGAAAAATTATCTTTTAAGTAATAGCTATATTAAATAAATGAAATTGCCTTAAGATGCATGATTCACTTGTCAATTATTTTTATATTATGATAAACCATAATTAACCAAGGTAAAAGTAGATAATCTTGAAAAATGAAAAACATATAAATTCTTGAGGCTCCTAAGCAAAAGTATTATATCCAGAGACTATAAGAATGTTTCCTAAGATCAAATTCTTGAGCTCAATCACAAATCTTTTTACCTCCCCATGACCTCCTCTGCCCTCTGCTGCCCATAAATTAGTTATGCTCTAGTGTAATATTTTAAAATAGACTGCTTAAGTAAAAACTATAGGAGGAAGAACACACTCAACACACACATATACACACATGCATACATTCACTATTTACAAAAGCCTAAAACGACCCTAACTGAAGATATTTAATGTTTCTTTTTCCTACTCATATTTTCTTTCCTTTTTTTCCTGTAGAATAAACAATTAAAAATTTAACTGGGCCACTCTACTCAAATTAAAAATATAGAACCAAGAACAAAACCAATGTAATTTTTTCTTTAATGAATAGTACATAATTATATATGGAACATTTCTTTGGTCTTAAAAAAGGTCTTTTTTTTTTTTTTTTTTTTTGGAAAAAAATTTTTAATTAAATCCAAGTTAGTTAGCATGTAGTGCAACAATGATTTCAGGAGTAGATTTCTTTTTTTTTTTTCCCATAATATTTTATTGTCAAATTGTTTTCCATACAACACCCAGTGCTCTTCCCCTCAAGTGCCCTCCACCATCACCACCACCTGTCTTCCCCCCTCCCCCAAAAAAGGTCTTTTAATTTTTTGCAGAGGAAGAGAATTTTCTACATTTAAAAAATTATTAATACTAGCTATTCAAACCTAATGTTTAAAAAATTGCTAGAAAGAGAACAAGTATTAACAAAATGAATGATCAGAATGTTCGAATTGTTTTAAATACATTCAAATATTTGTTAACTATATTAACAAACTGTCAGCAAATAGTAACATTTATTCTCTAACTAGAAATATATATTACTGCTTTCATTCATGTATTAAATATTTATCTCCAATGAAACTGAATGATAAAACTAAATACAGCATTGTAGAAGACATATAGAGCAGCAAATAAACTGACATTATTATTACATAAAAGTTATTGTTTATTATCTACTTTGTGCTAAACTATATTCCCCAATAGTATCAATTATATGAATAAGTAAGCCTTTACAGGCTTTAAAAAATGAATCTGATACTAAAGATGATAAAGGCAAAAAATGCTGAAAAAAGTATAAATAAATACTTTTTAAATATTCAATGATATACGTTCTTTAGAGCAGGATTCTAAAAATGTTCAGGAAAACTACTTCTAAAGTAATTAAGATACTTTAAACTAATACATAAAGTACTTTATTGGGTATATTTACTTAGTTAAAAATAAGCATTTCTCTAGATTGGTTTTAAAAAGAGAGAAAGAAACAAACAAAAAGCCACAAATGTTTTAATGATAAAAGGTATTAACAATATGTATTATCCTACTTTAGTTTTTCACTAGATATATCTGACCTGATTACAAATAGAACATTATAAATACTGCTCAAATATAATGCATTTGGTATTGTGACATAAAGCTAGCACAAAAGCTCTTTCTTTAATCAAGCAATCATAATTGTCAAGGCATATGCAAAGAATGAGACCTAAAATACAAGTTAACATTTTAAACTACAGGGAAAAAACACATTATTTCATATGCTATGCTCTCAAGAAGACATTTCTATTGCAATTTTCTTACTGCTATTGTGACAGGGGAAAAAATTCTAATAGCTTCAGAATCATATGTATTCAGCTTTTTTTTTAAACATCTATAAAACACAAAAACAGTTTAATGTTTATTTCCTACAAGAATCCACACTCAAAAGACAGTCATCAGAATTTACTACATGTGAAATAAGTAATACTGACAGATTTTTCTAGCTTAACATTTTCCTTGCATCTTCTCGTTTTTTGTTTAACAGTACTATGTATCGGAAGAGTACATTTCTTTTTGTTATAGTGTGCTGATTTACAGCATTTAAAGAAATATTAAGTTCTCTGTAGAAATACAGGAAACTCTCCTATGCAGTCTGATAAGATTCAAAATAGAATTTGCATTATGGAAATTAAGAATCTGGCAGCAATAATAATAGCTTTCAGAATTACCTAATTTGAAGGTAAAAAGACTCAGAATACTGTAAATTTAAATCCAACCCTTCCAACTCCTTTCCTTTGTTGTACTATATCTGAATACATTTTTACCAGGATTTCTTTAATCCAAACACACACACACACACACATACACACACACTATTATTTGGCTTGGATTACTCTCAAGATATTTGTGTATGTTATTGTGCTACTGACCTCATGAAATAAAAACTTTACTAGAAAAGAGCTTCAAAGAAGACTTCTGTGGAAGTCTTGAGGAACTACATAGAATTACTGAATTAAAGCAAAAAGATCATTTGAAAGTTTAATGCATTCTGAAATTTTTATGTATATAAAGTAGATGAGACAAAACAGGCTAACACAAGGAAAAGATTTATCTTTTTAAAGTTTATGTTGTTTCCTGAGGTAGTTGTACCCCCCCATACACAAATACATTTCCTAGAAATCACACGCCTAACAATGTTCTTTTTACCCAGTATCTGAGATCTGAGTAATTGTATGTTACTCTTCTCTTTCTTTGATCTTCCTTAGTACTCAGCTCACTGTTAACTATCCTGGGTGGTCTCCCATCAGAGCTTAGTGATTGGTATCCCTCTCTATTGGCTGCCTTCTAGGGACTCCTATCAGCTGTATTCTTACATGCATGTGACAACTTTATTAGCTCACTCAGGTTGGGCTTCAGACCATCTCCATAGCACATACACCCTTCCTCAAACAATCACACTTTTGTAGTTGACTTAGAACAAATAATTATATGAACACTTCAGCTGTTATACTCAATAATAAAGTCAAAATGAAGAGAAATTTCACATTATGTATAAGTCAGAGCTCGGTTTTCATGTTCAGACTAAAAAAATCAATTCCAGATTGATTTTTGTGTATATATCGTTATTGTCAGAGGATTAATTGATGAATTTTTCATTTGATGAGTCAGGTGGAATGAGCTCTGAGGCACTTAGTGAGCAGAATTCTAATTTACTTTGGGTCTTCATACTCTGCAAAACTCATCAATTTTGATATTTTATCATAATTTACTTGTTCCCAAATGTTCAGACTAACGTCCCAGAGCAAAATAAAAGGTATTCAGTACTGTGAATATTTTTGTGCTTATACATTATACAATTAATGCAATCTGGATTTTGAAAATGTATTTATACAGATATTAAACCTTCATCTAATTCAATCTATACACTTCAGCTTTTTATTTATGCTTTAAATCTCAATCATATAGCTAATTTCCATCTACTACCTTAAAAAGTTCTGCAAAGCAAATACAGTAACACTTCAAATATACCATACTTATAACCTAACAGTCTCAAACTAGACATAAAAATTATGGAAAATTTGCTTTGGTTATGAAGAAGGCATATTCTCATGATAAGCAAAAATGCTAAGATTACTGAATAAAATGTTTACTAAGAAAAATTAAGTGTATTTAACTGATCAAAAATCACATTTTCTAAAAAATATAATTTAGAATTTCATCTTATTCTTTCAGCCAAGAAAAGAAAAAAGAATTCTTCAATATTTGTTATTTAACACAATATAATATTTTAGAATGTAGCTATGTTTCCCAAAGGTAATCTGCTATACCTCTGAGATCTTTTATGTATAAATTTTTCATGTAAAGAAAGAAAGCTAATTTTAAAAAGAGAAATGGAGTGAACATATTATCTTTGAATATGTATCCAAACTGTTATAACTAACTATACCAAAGTTCTTTAAAAGATAACTTACTTCTCCCTTTGGAGATAGCATTTGGGTTATCTTTTTCTAATAATGTCTTTTTACCTTTAGTATATACTTCACATTTTTCTTTTTGTCTGCATTTTTCCCCCTGGTGCTAAGCCCTTGTCCTTATTCTAAGGCTGGTGAAAGCAAATGTGGTGGACTGTTCTGATTCCCCATACTTATCTTTCCTTAAAATGTCCTACATGTAGAGCATCCATAGTCAAAAGGACTGCAACAGCCTCCTTCTGAGTTTAAACTAATCAACTGGATTTTCAGTCAGCCAGGAGAAAAGTCAGTTATGATGTTCTTAGTCTCCCAGTGCTGTGAATTGTCTTCACAGAACTATCAGCATCAAGGATAGGGAGCAAAGGGTCATGTTCAACTAAGACTAATATAACCTCCTACTTCTCTATTCTTGCGAGCTTCTCCTTTTCTACCTCTATGACCTTGCCACTTTCCTTCATTACTTTGTGCTCCTTAGATACTAGAGCCAATAACGACAGCATCTGCACAAGAGAATAGCTTGAAGCATGATACAAATGAAACTGATTCCAAGTCAGTTTTCCTGGCCTATTGCCTACCTTCTTAGAAATGAATACAAGAGAACCTGGATTATTTGAGCACAAACCTTGTCTCAGGTTCAGAATTGTCTCTTAAAAATCAGACTCCTATGAGTTTTGGCATAGAGGCATAATGAAATTCTGACAACACAACTTTCTATTTACTCCAAGTAACTTTCTTTTGGTTAATTCATACCACCTTCTTAATATTCACTTTTTACCCTGCATAGCAAACTAAAATTTATGGTTTCAGTTCAGTATTAACTTCTACAAATATTATGCTAAGGCCTAATATGAAGGAGCACAATATTCCTTAAAATCATTATAGTGAATAAACTATCATAACACTGAATAAATTAACTAACCTTGGGCAGAACAAATCATTAATAATATTTTAGAAGAACTTGGTTTTAGAGTGTAGAACAAATACTAAGCCACATTCTCAATACAAGTCTGTGTAAAATAGCTCCCTCTCTTAAAGCAAGACCATACCTCCACAAAAGATTCCCATTACAAGTTGACAATCCCATTATTTTAGATCACTCTACTAAAAAAAGGTCAAAACAGATAATTTAAAATCAGATAATCTGCAAGGTCTTACCAGCTATTATAAAAGTATAAGTAATGGTCAAGAGTAGGTTTTGGAAATCTGTGGATTTTTACTTGTTAGTACCACTTTAATTTCTGTTACCATGGCTAATATAGAACTATGAGACATAAGAAAACAATGTGAAAGTGAAGAGAAGGATCAGAAAGCAAGATACTGAATTTGCTCTTAGGTCAGAATAATTTGTGATGCACTTAAAATGGTTTAAAAAAATTTTTTTAACATTTCTTATTTATTTCGAGAGAAAGAAAGAGACAGAGTGTGAGCAAGGAAGGGGCAGAGAGAGAGGGAGACACAGACCCTGAAACAGGCTCCAGGCTCTTAGCTGTCAGCACAGAGACAAATGCAGGACTTAAAAGCACAAACTGTGAGATCATGACCTGAGCCAATGGTGTATGCTCAACCAACTGAGCCACCCAGGCATCCCACAGTGAAAATGTTTTCAATGTTCAACAATGTCAAAAGGATTAGTAATAATCCATATTTCTTGGAAGATATGGTGGGCATGCGCGCGCGCACACACACCCCCCCCCACACACACATGATGGAATATTACTCAGCCATAAAAAGGAAATGAAATCTTGTTACTTGTGGGTATAATGGTAAAGGAAATAAGTCAGACAGAGAAAGACAAATACAAAGGACTTCACTTAGATGTGGAATCTAAAACATAAAACAAAGAAATACACAAAGAAACAACAACAACAACAAAAGAACTCTTAAATACAGAAAATTGATGGTTGCCAGACAGGATGTAAGTGAGCAGGATGGGTGAAATAGGTGAAGGTGATGAAGAGGCACAAACTTGTAGCTGTGAAATAAATAAGTCACTAGATGAAAAGTGCAATATAGAGAATACAGTCAATAGTGCTGTGATGATGTATGATGACAGATGGTGACCTTACACATTGTGGTGAGCCCTGAGTAATTTATAGAATTGGTGACTCACTGTGCTATGCACCTGAAACTAATATAACATTGTATGTCAATCTACTTCAATAAAAACATTCATATTCATTATTATTAAGTTATGTACAGTTACACTTTGAAACCCAGCATCCAAAACAGTAACTACTTCATCAAAATGAATTATTCTTGTGAGTGTTGAGATTACAGAGCGAAAGAGTGAACATGGGCAGAACTTGAAATTACTTTATTTTTACTACACACTTAGAATAAGATACAATGTGTTATTAGAAATATGGTAATGAGTTTTAATGAATCACAGTTCCTTTTGTTTCTGGAACACTAAATCAATTTATACGTCTGATCATGAATGAAATGAATTTCATAATTTCTACATAAAATGACCTATAAGGAAACTCTCAGATACAGCTTACCAGGTGGTATTCTGAATAACTGAAGGTTAACTTTTTAAATCCAAACTTTCATTTTAACTAATGAAAATCTTTCTAAAGTGTTACCTCTCAGTAAATAAGATAATCTAATGCTGTCTCAGTAACTGGGGTCATTGTTACTGAACATTAAGTAATTAACTCATTATTTCTATGCTATAAACATGAGTGATATGGGATACTGGGCGAATACAGTGAAGGCCTAGGGCATCTTATGGAATTGTTGATGTTTACCTTTCTTATAAAAGAAGAAAGTAGGGGAAAAAAATAGAAAGATTCCCTATAACATGGCATGGTTACTATTTTTACTTAAAAATTTACTACATTAGCAAATTTCCCCTCAGATGTTCTCTTGCCTTCAATAACACTGTCTTCCATACTTTATCAGTGACTATGAGAGCATCAAAACCTTCTTTATTTGTACTGGAAAACCAAGCAATCATGCTCATCACTAACTTCATGACCTTTTTGAGGTTATACTGCCATCTTGTGGACTTGAAAATATTCCTGGCAAAGAAGATCAAAGGCAAGTTGCATTTTCCTAACTACAGGCATAAATAGGTATTCCTTCTGAGTATAATGCAGTGTGCAACACTGGAGTGTGTCAGATAATCAAGATTTTACTCTACACCGAACAGAGACTTTTACCTCATCATACAACTAATCTATTCATGATAAAATTCTTGGTTGAACCTGGTAATCCCAAAGGAATGGTCTAGTGGTTCCCAAACACAAGCCACAAAGCTTCAAAAAGAAGTGTTCATAGAAACAGGAGGGACATGAAGAAATTTAAAAAAAAAAGTAATATAATGGTTTTTGCACAAGCCTATGAAATCCAAACATACGAGAATCACTAATATAGGCACTAAATACAGACTTAAAAAAGACCTCTTTCTGATTGACTTTCTACTGCATCCCCCAAACCCCAGATTAATCTGTGCATATCAGCTCTGCCGAGTATAAAATTCAAAAGAGAATGAAGATAATATTGAAAGAAGATGCTTCATACTGGTGTCATATTGGAATTATGATAGGATTCTCATATAGAAGCAACTCCAAAGAGAGATTTAGGAGGACAGTATGATGAAGTTCTACCGTAGCTGGATTACATTTTTACTTAACATTTGTTAAGACACATGTCTCTTTACCATTATTCTTAATATATGTAATAGACCAAGTAGAGGGAGCTGGGTACTTTATGTAACACATGGAAGTTCAAGTATAGGTATCTCTATTTTGCCGATAAGAAACTGTTCATCAGTCTTTAGAGTAGGTAGTGCCACATACTGTAAAAAATGATTTAATTCACTGTTGCAAGTAATAGCATCAAATGTTATTATATGGGCACACTTTACTACTATCATTGTTAATTATGAGAAAACAACCTGATAGCACATAGCATGAAAAAGAGGCAGAAGCAAATCATCAACCAGAAGAATTTTATCTGGGCAATTACTGAGAAAAAGAAACTAAGAATCTCATTTACATGCATTTTGGCATTTAGTTGTATGTCAAATAAAAAGCAAAGCTGCCTTCAAGTCCACTGAAATTTAAAGAAAGTCTGAAATGTATGTTTACAACGCATTAACACAGTCATTAATATTATATATTATCTATGCTCTAAGTTTAATAAAGGCAATTTAAATAGTATTTTCAACTGACAGTATTTATGTTTTAAAAAGACTATGACCTATTTCAAGTGAAGCTCCATCGGTTTGCAATTCCAAGAGTCTTTGTCTTGGCTTTTTTCAGTTCTGAGCATCAGATGGCTGATAAAAATTTTTAGCTTTACACACAGAGCACTCTAACTGCTATCCTTTCATGACCTCAGTAACAGCAAACTAGTGGAAACATTACATAGAATGTATATCTTATATGAATTCAAAACTCTCTACTCTAGTAGAGATCTTGATTCAGGGAATTTCTTTACTATCTGAAATATTCATGGTAGAAGTTTTAGAAGATAAAGAAAGGATACAACAAGAACAAGTAGTAGCAGCAAATAAAGCAAAGGGAATTTTACAAAGAAAGCTATGGGGGGAAAACATATAGGAATAGTAAAGAAAGGCAAAACCATAATAAGCATTAGGACTATTCTACGTGAACAGAAATGGAAAGGAAGAATTAGGACTTACAGATGTATTCTCTCCTTCCCTGAGATCAGCTTTGCAGGAAACTCATTCTATGTATGTATTCACTTGAAATATTTTCTGAAAATAGACTACAGGCCAGGGAGAGAGTTAACGGGCAGGGATAACTGATAAGGCAGACATAGCCCTGGCCCTCATGGTAGTAGTAGGAAAGATAAACAGATAATTACAGGTGTGAAATCACTTCAAAGGACAAATAAATATGGCTTAAGAACATAAAACAGAGGTAGACTTAGTTAGGAGATACTAAGAGGTTAGGAAGGTTTCCCTACAATATCAACCTGTAAGCTAAGACGTAAAGGTTAGACAGACTAAGGCATATCTTGAAAATGGCTGAGAATCAGGTAATCAGTGCACATAAGAGCAACAGAAGAGTTTAAGATGGAAAGCGACATGATCATATATGTGGGTTCAAAGATCATTGCAGTTCCTAAATGGAGCTGGGCTGAAAAGAGATCAGAGTGGATGTGGAGTCACATTATAAAACAAATGTAGTAGTACATGTGAGATATAGTGGCTTTGATTACAATGTGACAGTGGAAATGAACAGGAGATAAATTCAAGAGACAATGAAGAGGTAGAAGTGACAGAATTTGGTGACTGATTACACATGGAAAGTAAGGGAATAGAAGATGCTAGGTTTTTGACATGGACTGTGATGGTGCTGTTGGTGCTGTTTACAGAGAACACAGGGGAACAAGTTTGTAAAGGAGGGAACAAAGGGAGAAATGTGTTTACTTTGGGTCATAGCAATATAAAGAAGCCAGTGAGAGACCCAAAGAGACATGTCAGCACTTGAATATAGCAGTCTGAGTTCAGAGGATTGGTTTGGTGTACAAAGTCACATTTGGGATCATTAAATGAATCAATGGTAACTGAAGTAACAAAGTGAAAGACATTGCCCAGAGAGAGAATGTGAGGTAAGAAAAGGGTCTACATCAGAATGCTAAAACTGTCCAATAGTTAAAGGCAGATACAAAAAAAGCAAACAAGAGAGACTTGAAGAATTAGCCAAAGTGTCCGTTTGCTGTGAAGAATACTTTGTTGAAGGTTTTCTGATGCTATGCCCAAATATGTTTCATATACAAAAAAGATGTCATTAGATACATTTCAGTATTTTAAGACCAATAGGCTAATCCATATTTTTATTTTGTATAGTTATCTAAAGATTTTAAAGCTTTTATAAAGAGGTGGTAATTATCTGTTTAAGACTTTGCTTTATCTGGAATGGCACCAAAAAAAAATTCAGGTAGATCTATTTAGTGTCAAGTTTGTGGAAAAACACACATTTTAAAATTTATTATTTTACCGTTTTTTGTTAAGATGGCTTAACAAAGTTTTTTAAAAAATCTTATAAAGTGGTAATGTAATTTTCTTTTCTCAGGATAGAGTACGAGGCAGGGGAAGGGCGGGAGGAGGGGGAGATGGTAAGTAGGCTCCAGGCTCTGCACAGACCCGGATGCAGGGCTCAATCCAATGATCCTGCGATTATGACCCAAGCTAAAACTCAAGAGCTGGACGTTCAAATTGACTAAGACACCAAGGTGCCCCTAAGTGGTAATGTAATATTTATCTCATTATAGAAGTAAAGAAAGGAAGAAAGCATAGGTGAGGAAACCATGGAGGGAAATGTATTTTTAGGTGAAAATTAGAGCGTGCAGTAATATATCTTATCCAATTGTGGCTGGCAATTACTTGTGGCCCAGCTGATGGTAAAGAATTTGAAGCTCAAATTATAGGTTTAAACATTAGTACAGTATCTGACCTTTGCCAATCTTTTTATGTTCATCCTACCCAGGGTATTCTAATTATGATTAGGTGCCCTAAATTGCTAGAATGAAAAACAAGATAAATAAATGCATCTCTGTCCTTTTCCTCTTTTTTACTATTAAGTAAGTGGGGGCAAAAATCCTGCCTCTTTGAAGTATAAT
Source organism: Suricata suricatta (assembly GCF_006229205.1). Classification (NCBI taxonomy): domain Eukaryota; kingdom Metazoa; phylum Chordata; class Mammalia; order Carnivora; family Herpestidae; genus Suricata; species Suricata suricatta. Next base: position 68,270,191 of record NC_043705.1, read on the forward strand.
TTTTTTTAAAGTTTAATGAAAGTTTAATATAAACTTCTTTGCTCAAAGCTCTGTGTCTAGAAAAAAGAAACAAGGCTGAGCAGAATATATTCACAAATCATTGATGAGTTTACTTCTCATACATCTAAAACTCCAAATATATATGTTTTATTTTTTTCTTACTAAGATTATCTAGAAAAAAATGTAAATGCATATGACCTGTAATATATTAATCAGTTAAAATTAAAAAAATTCACTGCTTTCTTGAAAAATATATAAACTGTGACAGTATAGTCTCATTGACAGCCTGTGCCTAGATCACCTTGGATCCCAGGTATGGAACAGGTTTCGCATAGTTGGGGCAGTAACAGAGACTGAGTACTGCCTTCGTGCTGGGGTGTCTTAAATGCTTTACGTGGATTATTTTATTTTAATTCATAATGAGACTGAAGTTGGTCCTACAGCCATCCCATCTTTTCAGAGGAGGAAACTGAAGTTTAGCAAGGTTGAGTAATTAAAAGTGAAAACATATGTGGATCATAATTCTGTTTGGTGGAAAAATTCATGTCTATAGACAGGTATCTTATATCTATGTGTTATTATGTTAATATATATACATACATATACATATAGCTCCAGGGGAAAAAAATAGAAGGATGTCCATCAGAATGTTAATCAAGATTACCTCTGGTTGAATGGAACTGGGGGCAGGACGTTTGTTTCTTTTTTTTTTTAATTGCTAAGACTGTACCTGTATTTTTTTTTTTTCTTTTACTGTTTTTCATCATTTTCCCCAGGAACTTTTTAAAAGAGAAAAAGAAATAAAGAACATGGTCACTCTAGCTGAATGGAAGCTTCTGTGCCAATGTTAGTAAAAGGGAGAGTTAGAGGAAAGAAAACAAATGATGGAAGCTTTCGAGCAATGAAAGAATATGATCCACCTTGTGTTTTCTTAGTAAGTTTAATCATGCAGGACATACATGACTACTTGGAGGCACAGAAAGCAAACCAATCACTATTAGATAGACTATTAGGTCTTCATGGAAACTGGATTATTCTACCTGTGGGTACACAACAAAATTTTAACATGCTTTCACAGATCATATATCAAAAAATACTAACAAATCCTTAAAGAGAAAAATGAAAAACAAACAGTGGTATGAGGAAGGGAGGGATGAATCACAAGTTAAATAACTGGTCCCATTTTACACAGAAACTTACTGGTAAATCCAAGATTTAATGCCTAAGTTTTTAAACTATTCTATGCCACGGACTTCTCATACTCCCTCAGGAAATGGTAGCCAGAGAAATGAATGTGAAGCTTCTTAAAGAAGAATGGTATGTAGGCTATTTGGATCACCATTTAGAGAGAATCACAGAGAAAGTGCCAGCTTGTAATCGAATGAAAAAACTTCTAATATCACCAAGAGAGTTGGGAAATCTCATAAACCAACAACTGGTTGACTTGCCAACATATGTATTCCCAACAACAGTTTTCAGGATGGATGATAAAATATTGAGAAAGAAAACCAAGAGATAGGAGAAACAAATTGGCAAAAGTGAGTAGATCCATAAAACATTAGAGTGTTGAAAGCGTTGTTTCATGGCTCTACCAAGAGAATTTAGTTTGGGTGGGTAGGTGGGAAGGGAGGTGGAAACAAGTAACTTAAGAAGAGGTTGGGCATGCAACACTGTGAAAGGATTAAAACATACAGGCTTCTAAGAAGACCTCTGCTTCTACCCAGGCCACTTAAGTTCACTGACGGAAATCACTTAAATCACTATACATGCAGATAATCTATTCTGTGCTTTTAAGGAGTACAAAATGAATGTAGACCCTGGGTGTTGTCATATGTAAAATAGTTAATTTTATCCTGAATATGTAACTATCACTAAAGTGATCAATCTTACATTAGCAATAAATTTGTCAAAAGGTATAGTCATTTAAAGAAAGCATGCTTAGAAGGCATTTAACCCTTGGAATGGTAAGCTTCAAATTGCTATAAATTGTAATGTCTTATTCTACTTGTATCTGTTAGTTTTAAGAATCACGACTAAGAGACAATTAGACCACAGAAAACATCTGATTAGGAAGAAAAGCCTATGTGACATATCCGTAGTTCTTCCTCAATAAGTCATATAGTACTATACAGTGATGGTAAGTAACTGTTGTTACTGGACCCTGGAGAATAGAAAAAAATTCAGTTCTACTTAAAGTTCCTGAGTTAAACTGTAGTCTACAGAGCAATGTCAAAATAAGTCATTAGACAGGGTGGACAATGACTAAGTGAGTATTACTGTGTTCCTACTCTCCAGGACATCCTAAGACAGATTAGGGTTCCTAAAATAATATTGCTAAGTCACAAGGTTAGTTAAGTGGTGTCTGTGGCATATTAATAATGACTACAAAATCTTTGATACTCCTTTCATTGAGACATGGGGTCTGAGTACACTCTTGAATCTGGGCTGGCCTGTGACTGCTCTGACTAACAGAGGATGATGAAAGTGACACTATGCCAATTCCAGGCCTAACTTTTAAGGGGACTGGCCGTTTCTGCATCCTTCCCAGCTACGTGGGCCACCATTTATGAAGTCTGACTAGCCAGAGGCTAACGTGCAATGAAATATTAAGATAACAGTGTTACAACAAGAAGTATCACTTTTATAACTATTGAACTATATCTCATTTAATGACTTCTAACTTCATGATACTCCAGAAGAATCAAAAGCTCCATGACAGCTGGAAGTTGGAGTTATTAACTGATACACCCCTGTTATCTAGAATATTGCCTTTTACATTGATCATATGTTCAATCTGTTAAGTAAATGAATGGTCTACAAAGAAGTATTAGAAAAAAGTTCAACCTATCTCTTACCACCTAGGGGGAAAAATATACTGTACTTCCTATGCAGCTGGTAGAAAAATAGTCTCAAGTCAAAAGGAAGAAAACTTTGAAGAAAAGCCCTGATCAGTAAAGACGAGCTTTCATAATTAAAGACTAGCTTTTCTGATTTCTCAAGTATTTCTACTTTCCTCTTTCCCATTAAAGAATCAGTTTCATGATTTTAAGTGGAAATTTCAATTTCTTAATAAACACAGCCTATGACATTAAGTGTTAGATCACAATAGAAAAATACAGAATGCAATACATTGAAGACATCGTCCATTTGCCAAGCCATGACTGCATACTCTATGAAGAGACAAGGTTTTTTTCCCTACCTCAGCCACCCAATTTTCAATGTTTAAGTGTAATTGTAATATGCCTTATAACACTGGCAAATATGGCACACTTGAATTTTTCATTCTGAAGCAAATAAAAAGGAGGGTTTTCTTTTGCTCTCATTCTTGTGCATTTATCTAGGTACTTTATGCAGCAAATCCCTCCTCTGCAAAAATTCACTGTGGATTGATAGTTCACTCCAGATGGGCTGTAGTGGATGTGATAAAATGCAAATGTGAATGTCTTCAATGCTAATTCTTCAAGAAAGAAGCCAATCCTAAGGCAGGATGCAGGGACAACATGTGGCACGAATGAAGATTGTTTTAAACTACTAACAAGCTTCTGATGTAAGTAAACTCTATTCGCCCAGGGAGGCATGTGACAGGCCAGGGGAGAAGTTGTACAACAGGATAAATGTGAAAGATGAGGTGTGAAGATCATAGGGAGGTCAAGGTGAGGACAAACTCATCTCAAGGGATCTAAGCAGGACAACAGAAGCAAAAGCAGAGGAAGCAAATAATGCAGGAGATTCAACTATGTTGGAATGTAGGTAATTAAGAGGAAAAGGCTCATCCCACAAGAAAGAGACAGTCTTGGGCAGTCAGAAAATATATACTTCTCCACGAAACAAAGAAACTAAGAGAAATCTGCAGATATTGGCAACAAGGAAAAGTATATGGAAGTAGAAAGATGAGGCAAAGAAGAACCTAGAGATAGAAAGGAGAGAATAAAAAAAGAGGCTCCTCAGGTATATTTTTAAATTGGTATTCTTTTTTCAGGAGAGAAATTATTTTTTTATTAAAGCATAATTGACATACAATAGCCTACTACTTTCAGGTGTACATCATCATAGTGATTCAATATTTTTATACATTATGAAATGATCCCCATGATAACTCTTGTCACCATACATTATTATAATATCATTGACTATATTCCTTTTTATTATTATATGAATGTATTTATTTCTTATATAGTTTACTACCAAGTTGGTTTCCGTATAACACCCAGTGCTCTTCCCCACAAATGCCCCTCTCCATGACCATCACCTTCCTTCCCCTTCCCCCCTTCCTCTTCAGCCCTGTTTGTTCTCAGCATTCAAAAGTTGCTCATGATTTGCCTCACTCCCTCTCCCCAGCTATTCCCCCCCTGCCCCGTTCCCATTCCCATGGTCTCCTATTAGGTTTCTCCTATTAGACCTATGAGTGACAAAATATGGTGTCCGTCCTTCTCTGCCTGACTTATTTTGCTTAGCATGACTCCCTCTTAAACTGGTATTTTTAAAGCATGCCTAGTGAATGAGAAGAACTTGGAAAGGGACGGCAAGGGTCTTGGCTTTGCAGTGATACCCCGACTATAGACCTCAGCTCTACTCCGTATCCAGGACTAATAATGCCCACCTTGCTCCTCCTGCTTGCTGCTTCTCCCCTGGTGTAGGGGCAGAAATCCTATTGACTGAAGTGTTTGTTTTGTCAGCCTCTTCCTCCCACCTGGGCAGCCTGCTGCCCATAGAAGTACACATTCTCTGTGCTCAGTACCATGAGCCTCACGCGGTGAGACAAACCTACTTGGCTAGTAGCCCTAACCTATTCCCAGTCGATTCTATACCAGCTATAAAAATGACACATTGATCTCTATCATTTGACTCTTTCTCTCAACTAGTTCTCTATTATCTGACTCTTTTTCTCTCAACTAGTTCTAAATTTGTGTGAAGAAAAGACAGTTGCATCCCAATATGAGAGGTGTTAAAATATAAAGAAAGTGTGCATTTTAGAATTGACAAAATGCAGTAATTTGATAATTTAGGATTGTGACGTGCTAATTTGTGTGTGTATATGATAGAAAGGCTGGGGGGGGGAGGAAAAGAAAAAAGGAGACAGAGATGACTAATATTCAATTACCAATTACCAAATAAGGATTTATCTACACAGATGCTTAAATTTTCTGTAGATAAAAAGGCTCTGCTTGGGTTTCAATTCTAAAATGGACATTGCCAATCTCTTTGTTTTGTCCTACTGTAATACAGTTTTTAAGCCAGTAGGAACTCAAAGTTATGGTAAGTTAAGGTAATATATTCACTTAGGCCTCGAAACCAGGGTAAACTTTATAAACCAACACACCTAATAACTTTTCTATGACTCTGAAGAACTGCTGAAATAGGTCTGTTGCATCAATCTCATTGTAAAGCTATTCATCCGAAATATGAAATGAGAAAATGGAAGACTGTTAAAGGAGGAGGAACAGAAGTGATTTGAGAGGTTCAATATTCACACAGACTTCATTAATTTGACTGAGTGTCTGTTATGAGTACCCTGAATTTCCGATGGAGCTACATTAACTTTAAATTCAAATTCATCCATAGGCAAATACAAATGAGAGTTAGATGTTTATTTGTACTATTTATTCTCACCTTCCTTAAAATATGGTGGCCTAAGACTTTTCCCAATAACCAGATACTGGATCTTACACGTTTCTGTGTAAAGCAGTTTTCTGTAAAAAACTATGCATATTGCAAGTGAAATATACTGATATGAACACAAGTGATGTGGCTCCTTCATTATCCAAATATGGCCAAAGGAATCTAAATGAACACATCATAACAAATTTTTAAAAATGTGTTTTTCCAACTTTTAGATCTTAAGAGTTAAATTTTTATCTTTTGTGCAACTGATATGTTAATAATGGACCTAAGGGACAAGAAAACTACAGATTCTGAGTGGTATTTTATAGAAGTTCCAAATATGGATAAAGGAGTTTCGTGCTATAAAAATTTGCAATACCAACAAAAATATTGATGACATATATGAGAAAAATATCAAGGCATGTACTTGGATATATTAAAGAAGAGATGATATTCTTACAGCTTCCCTGAACATGTTTTCTATATAAAAACAGAAAGCTTATAAAATCCTTCAATGTAGTACAAAGTCATTGGTAGTCCTTAAAGTCTAAAAAAACAAAGACTTTTTTTTCTGGTAATAGTCTTTTTTGTAAAAATCTCCAAATTAAAAGAAAATAATAAAGTGGAAAAGTACTTAGTTGTAATGCATCCTATGTTAAAATTAATACTTTTCTACCATTAGATACATTTCCAGAATCAAGTTACTAATCATGCTGTAAGTCCCAAACACTGTAAAATAATTTTGTTCTTTTCATATGAAGGCATTTTCATTTTCACCAGAACTAATTACCTTTAAATAAATGATTCAGAGATGTCAAAAGCGACTCTCAGGGAATGTTTCAAGAGGTCCCAGTTTCCTGAATTATAGCCTAGAACATCTGCTTAGCAATCTGGCAAGTAGTATGAAGCCAAAACAGAGCATCTCATATATAGTAGTTGTATCTGACCTCAAGAATGTGACAGTTGGCTATTTGCCTATAACCTTTATAATGTAAAAATGTTAAATACTGTATGCAAGAAGAGACTAGTAAAAACAAGAGTGCCAACATCAGCGGCATGAAGTGTAAAAGAAAAACAAGTTGCCTTAGGAAAGTAGAGTTGTTCTTCAATTGCTTCTTCATGCCAAAGGAATTAGAAAATGTTGTTGAAAGAACTTTACTTGCTAAAAAAATTTTAAATGTTATGACTTGATTTTTTCTTACAACCCAATAAAACAAAACAAAATAAAATGACTGGAAAAGTTGCACCTGTTTTAAATGAGAGAAAATGAAAAGTAAACCTTAAATTGGACCCTCTCAGGAAAGAAGTGCTTAAGATACAAACTGTCAGAAGAATTGTTGGTTAGAAAGACATAGAAAAGAAATGAGTTGAACAACTACATAAGTACAAACTAATTCTCTGATATGGTACAGCTGTTAGAAGTCATTTGACATATATATACTCCTAAACCAGGAAGACAGCAGGACACACCAGTGTGTCTCTAAGTGGACAAGTGAGCACGGAAAGCAAACGACATCATGCCAGTGCAGACACCAGTACTCTCAACCTGATCTTCACCCATCAGCAAGGTTACGGCACTTACATGACCAGACAGGAAATCACAGTTCAGTCCAATCTAAATTCAAACTGATTTTGGGATTTTGAACTAGTCTCAGATTCAGAGGTCTAAAAACCTATTAATCTTTTATGAGATCTAATTCTTTATTAGATCATGGCTGACCATCAGTGACTAGTAAGGTATATGTAAGTTACAAAATCTCTTAAGGGAAAAAGAATTTGAAGTTTCCCACTGTCAAGTCTATTTTCATGTAATTCAAAATTATTTCTAAGGCAACTGTAAATATATATGTTTGATAATATGTAGATGATGACAAGGCATTTTTATAAGAGCTTGTTTTGGATGGTGACATTAAGGACAATGGAAATAATTGACAAGATATGAATTTGGAGGTTGCACTTGAGGCAACAGTGAAGTCTTAAATGACAATGTCCTACTTATTCAGCAGATTATAGCACCCTCAATTATCTAGTATTCCTGAACCCAGAAAAGTTTATTTAACCATGTTCACACTAATCTTCAACTCTTATGTGGTAAAAGATGCACCAGTAGATAAAAACTACTCTCACTGGAACCTCTGAAATCAAACCTCAACAATTCAAGAATGGCTTACATCCGAAAGAATAAGAAATTCCAATAGACAGAAATTAGAAAGAACACTTTCAAATATAAGGAAAAGCAAAAGCACAGGTGATGTAATGTGGACAGGCTAAGTTCAAGGAACGACATGTATTTCAATTGAAACACAGAATATACATGAAATAAACAAAAAAAACCCAACTCTTTGTGATAAGTTAGATTGGGCTTTGGCCATATCTCAATATAAATTATCTCTCAAATGTACTAAACTGCCAAATTTCCAGATATATTTTCTGATTTAGCCAACATGTTTTTCTAGTGAATTTTTGAAGTATTAAATACATATAGAAAAGTGGACAAATCTTAAGGGTACAGCTTGATGAATTTTCACAAAGTGAATACACTCCTGTAATGAACAGTTAGATTTTTTTTTTTTTCAAATGAACACTATCAGCACCCAGAACCCTCCACCATGAAGCTACCACTGTAGGCATAAACTCTATCTTGACTTCTAACACCATGGATTAGTTTGGTTCACTTTTGAACTCCGTATAAATGGAATCATATAGTTTGTACTCTGTAATTGGCTTCTTTTTCATCCATGTTGAATGTAGCTGTAAGTTTATATATTCTTATTGTATTATAATATTCTATTATATAAATATAGCACATTTACAATATATAATTATTAAGAACTGAATTTGTGGAACATTTAGATAATAATTACAATTAGACAATAATCAGAATTACCATTCTCCTACTGATGAGCATTGAAATAGTTTCAATTTTTAGCTACGTAAAGTGTGGCTTGGAATATACTTATTAAAAACCACAGTGTGCTGGAAATAGCTCATGCTGGCTCATGAGAGCCCACTGTTAAATTTGCAAGAATTTTGTGAGTCAACTGTTAACAAAACCACTACTAAAAATTAAATTATATAATCTTACAAATAAATACAATATACTCAAATGTAATAAATACTCATCACTTCCAAGTTATTTTACTATATTTTACTGTTATCTATTCTCATAGGGTTTTCTATGTGTATTGTATCTATATGGTGGAAATATCATATAATGATGGCTAACTATATTTCTTCCCAATTCTGTGTTCAGTGACATTACATTGGCAACTTGAAATCAACCATGTTTTTTTGTTTTCATTTTTTACATGAGTGTTTACACCATGGAAACTGGCAAACCCTGCAAATCAGGACTTCATTTATGGTTTTGTTGGCAGTCTAGACTTAAAGTGGTACAAAACTATAGTACAGGTTAAATTTAAAAGTGTGCCTTGTGTGTAACTGTCATACTGTGAAAAAAAGCATATAATATAAAGGAAATATTCTTCCAGTATTTGAAAACTATAATCTAAGGCACTCATATATTAGTAATTCTGGATTTATGCCTTTGCTGTTTCACTTTTATGTTACTATTAACATATCAACTGTTATTCACATCACAACTGACAATCAACTGTAACCACAGGAAAGCAAGGGATTCAAGAGTTGAACAAAAATCAACAAAAGTATTCTATGAAAATCAACTGGTTGTATGGAATTTACTATAGAGAATATTGTGTATTTTATTATTTTGAACTGTGGTGTATACAACTTTAAAGGATACTTCCAGTTTTCAAACTAGTTATTGTTAATTTACACTTCTACTAGTAGTGACTATTCCAGTGAGATTTGAACTCACAACCCCTGGTTTACGAGACCAGTGCTCTAACCCCTGAGGTACGGAGCCTCGTTAGTAGTGACTATTCCAAATGATCCATGTCTTCTGTAAGTAGTCAGTATTTTGCTTTCTAAGATATTAGCATAAAGAATAACTTTATCATCTAACACTGTTTAGAGTTGTAGTCCAATTTCAATGCCACCATTTAAGTGAAATTACAAAAAAAAAAAAAAAAGTCACCAGAAATCTCAGACTATAAACATGGCAACAAAGGGTTACTTTGCATCAACCTTTAGTCCAGTGGTTCTCAATTGGACTATTTTTGTCCTCTGGGGAACTTTTGGCAATGTTGGGAACATTTTGGTTGTTAGAACTGAAGGGGATGCTACTAGTTTCTAGGAGGTAGAGGCTAGGGATGCTGCTAGAATGTCCTACGATGCACATAAAAGCCCCCCAAAGAAATAATTATCTGACCCAAAATGCCAATAGTTCTGAAGTTGAGGAATCCTGCTTAAATCTAACCAATTCCTTATTAAATATATAGTCTTGATCAAGTTAGAAAAGAAAAAGAAGGAAGTGAGAATGAACTGTTCAAGGTAAACATAACTGCATTAGATAAACAACTCAGTGCATATGTTCTATTGTTAATTACATACAAGGAATCCTCATAACACATTAGAAGCACCAATATGTTATCTAAACAATCAAAGATTATAGTATTTTACATATTATAAGGGATAGAAATCCATTTTACTCTTATATAAAAGACCACTGAAACAAAACAGAATTTGATTTCAAAATTATTTTTATATTATTATGATTTATAATGCCTACTGTCATAGGTCAGAAAAATAAAAGAACAGAAGCTAAAAAGTTGGCAAATACATACATGGGAAAATCAAAGGCTATTCCGTTAAATTTTCATTTCAAATACAATGCTACTTAAGTAATAATATTTACTTGTAATTCCTTAAAGTGTACTTCTGTTGAGTAATAAAAAATGAGTTGACTTTATTTCAGTATATTTCCCATGTTTGAACATGGAATATGAAAAACATGTCTAAAAATAACTAATAGTTAAGCTGAAAGGGAAATTAAAATTATTGCTCTATCAATATGAAGGCAAGCTGAAAACTCATTTTATTGTTTATTAAAACTGTAAAATATTTTAAATCCTCCCAATTGAAATCCCTTTATTTATACTTCTAAATGTACCTTTTTCCTCTTAAAAAAATATTCCCATTAAAAATTTGTGGTTGGTAGAATATAGGGTGAAGAGAATATGGAGGCCAATGCATAACTTGAAGTATTTTAGTAAGTGTTTTTACAAAATTAGTTTTACCTTCTGCCGCTTGAAATCTAAAGACAGGAATAAATCTCAGTTGAGAGTTTCGGACAACTCAAGCAAAATTTTGTCATATCACCAACAAATAAATTTTATGTAGTTAGTTATTTTTCAAAGATAAAAACAGATTTATAAGTGATAATAAATTATCTTAAGTAATAAAAAAAAAGTATACTTGTTGAGTGTGAGCATTGCCCAGTGGTAAAATGTGATCAGTGTATGTTACATGCTATAAAAGAAAGTTAAGCAAACTTGAGAGACTATTGAAAGCTGAGAATGAACTGAGGGTTGAGGGGGAAGGGGGAGGGGGGAAAAGAGGTGGTGGTGATGGTGGAGGGCACTTAAGGGGAAGAGCACTGGGTGTTGTATGGAAACCAATTTGACAATAAAATATTATGGAAAAAAAAAAAGAGAAACTGGTGGCTTGTGAGCCATGCAACCGACAAAAAAAATAAAAAAATAAAAAATAAAAACAAAGATAAAAAAAAAGAAACCTTAAAACAAATATATATGTATAACTTTATATTATTTAAGATTTATTATTTACAAAAATCATTCATTCCATACTTCAATTATTAAAATATTTTAAATTAAAAAAAAAAAGAAAGTTAAGTACTGTAGACCATAAATATATTCCTTCTTTTATTCCCTTCACAACCATAATCTTGTTTTTAACAATTTCAAAGGGGGCGCCTGGGTGGCTCAGTCGGTTAAGCCTCCGACTTCGGCTCAGGTCAGATCTCACGTTCGTGGGTTCAAGCTCCGCGTCAGGCTCTGTGCTGACATCTAGCTCAGAGCCTGGAGCCTGCTTCCGGTTCTGTGTCTCCTTCTCTCTCTGCCCCTCCCCCTCTCATGCTCTGTCTCTGTCTGTATCCAAAATAAATAAAACATTAAAAAAAAACAATTTCAGAGGAGGAATGTCGTTTTGGGAAAAGGAAAAATTTAATATACATAGCATTGTTCAATTGTTTGGAACAAAGAATCACCAATTGTTTTGCTTGCTTTTTCTTAATTCAAAATGTAATTCAGTAATTGCCTTAGGACTCTATTTGTACGTTAAAAAAACTTTTAATATGCGTACTGAATTTAAATTGATGTAAAAGTTAAATTAGTAATTATCCATACAATTAGGGGTCTTTTATCCCATCTTCTATCTGTTCAAATTTCTTTAAATTGTTTTCATATGTAAGTAGTTCCTGAATTTATGATTTCACTAAGAGTAATTTTTACCTACTGGTTTTATCTTTTATAGTATCAAGACTTAAAGCATCAGATACTAGTATGAATATGGTCAGAGACACTTTTCTGGATAAGCAACGACTTGGAAACTAAAATCAAGGTGGGTAATTTCTATAAAGGCTAGGCTAAAAATAAATTCAATTCATTTTCAAAAATCATGTCTCATTCTCTATATAGCTTATGACAGCAAATCTTAAATGATTTCATGAATATGTAGCTTTATGAAAATTATCAACAAATTGCTCCATTTTTCAATTTGTGTTTTCTCTTCATATTGCTAGCATCTGAATGAATGGTGTTGCACCAAAGAAGAAAACATTCTCAGGAAAGAAAAAACTACTTTTCATTTCATCCAAGTTAAGCCTACATTGCCAACAGACAAAAACAACTACACCTTTTAAAGAATCATACACGATAAGATATTAAACTATGAAATTACTTTAGTAATGTTAATATTAACATACATAATAAGATAATAGTGTAAGAACTACTAATACCAAAAGATATATAACTTTCCTACCAAATCATCTGGTATCAATGCATAATTTTTTAAACTTTATTTTTTTATTTTGAGAGTGACAGAAAGAATGTGAGTGGGGGAGGGAAGAAAGAGGGAGACAGAGAATCCCAAGCAGTGCAGAGCCTGATGCAGCCTTGAACTCATGAAACTGTGAGATCTTGACCTGAGCCGAAATCAAGAGTCAGATGCCTAATCAACTGAGCTACCCAGGTGCCCCTTAATGCATCTTTAATAATGCATGTCACTCTATGAATAAAGGATTTAGGCCAAGTTTTCCCTGATCGTTTTTATAACAACATGTAAGAAAGATTCCCATACTCATTTTTCAATTGGAGGCTTATAAATATAAAAATGTCTTGTACATACTTAATAACTATGAGTGCAAAAATGGTATCTAAGCATGTCTCCTTATTTCTGTATAAGAGAAAGGAATACCAAGACTGAACGGTTCAAAACACCTGAACAAATTACACACTACTGAATCACAAAGCTAAAAATGGTAACTAGGAATGTTTGACACCAAAGCCTATGCTCTTATCTATTCAATTATACTGCCAGACAATGGTGAAAATCTATGTCCTACTTTCAATGAGCTTACAGTTTAGTGATTAACAGAAGCATATCTATAAAATTTCACAAAATAGGATTACTATTATTGGGCAAATTGTTACAGTTACAGCATGGTGCAACATATCCTAAACAAAGTAAGAGGATATTTCCCAAAGCTATAATATTTGAGTCTTAACTGTTTCACCTCTGTAAATCATGAAAGTAACAAACTGAGATGCAGAAACTCAAGATGAGACAGTGGTATGGCTTTCTTCTAAATGCTTTCTTAAAACAATTCCTAATCTTAAAATTATTTCTCTTAAAAAATTCAAATGCGGTGCCTGGGTGGTTCAGTCAGTTGAGCGTCCAACTTTGGCTCATGTTATGATCTCACAGTTTGTGGGTTCAAGCACCCTGTCGGGCTCCGTGCTAACAGCTCAGAGCCTGGAACCTGCTTCATATTCTGTGTCTCCCTCTCTCTCTCTGCCCCTCCCCCACTTGCACAGTCTGTCTCTCAAAAATGAATAAACATTAAAAAATAAAAAAATTCAAATATATCTAAATGTAAGAAAAAATACTTTATCTAAGCCTTTACGTAAGACTTTATATATAGTACAGCTAACAAAAAAAGTTTTGGGGGATTAAGAAGGAAAAAGGAATACTGTACATACTGTTATTTATTATATATGGAATTTCTTATAGAAAGCAATCTTAAATGCTACTTCCTATGGTATTTATACAGATATTTTATTTTAAAAAACTTTTATAAGGTCTACTTATTTTTAGGAGAGAGAGAGAGTGAGAGTGAGAGAGAGAGAGAGAGCAAGCACACAAGGGAGTGGCAGAGGGAGGGAGGGAGGGAGGGAGGGAGAGAGAGAGAGAGAGAGAGAGAGAGAGAGAGAAATGGAGAATCCACAGCAGGCTCCAGGCTGTCATCACAAAGCCTGACATGGGGCTCAGGCCCACCAACTGTGAGATCATGTCAAGACTGAAGTTGGCACAGTCAACCAACTGAGCAACCCAGGCACCCCTACAGATTTGAGCATCATGAAGCAGACCATGTAACAGGCCAATAACATTCATGCCAATTCTTTTCTCTCCTAAAAAACTGCTTCTCTTGTATGCTGCAACAAAATATTTAAATAAAATGATCCACCTGAAGAGGAAAAATAAAACTTCTAATAGTCAAGCTCTAATACTTAAACTCCTCTGGCTAAATGAACTAATTCACCTAATTTAGTTATCATAAAATATAAATACCACACTTGTTTTTCAAGGTTAAATTTTATCATTTTATTGGACCAAAAAATAAAAGGAGGATATTTAAGAAATTACTAGATCAGTATTTTTAATTGCTTAATATAGTACCAACTACCTCAAAATACATTTCCCTTTTACAACTGACTCATGGTTTTAAAATTGTTAATTTATTGTTGTAAGTGCTTTCTATAAAACCCAATTTTTTCTCTAAAGTGAACACTATAAATTGGCTTGGATGGGCAATAATGAAAAAGCAACACCATTTGTTAATTTTGTATATGTTATCCTCCACCCCTGAGATTCCTTGGAGGGAAGGGGATGTCTGAATTTTACCACAGGCAGTAAGTGAGAGAAACCAAAACAAATGCATCCTGGAGGGAGATAAACTGCCTGCAGCAGCGAATGACCTACTACAGACGCTTCCATTCAGGCTTTGATGTCATAATTGATTAATTTCTGGGGAAAAAAGACAATTACCAATAGATTAAGTTTTTTTTTCTGATGAAAGTGTTTAGCTTGTTTTAAGTTTTTGATCACAATACACACTATTCAAATGGGCAGTACCATTGCAAAATTAAGAAAATGTGCATCAAAAGCTCAGTGGAAAGACATGTTCTTACTCTAAGAAAATGCAAACGGAGAAGTAAGTCAAACTTTCCATAAAAAAGTTTAGAAATATTCTTGGCAAGTATTTCTCTAGATACATGTTCTCTTAAATACTTTTAAGACATTCATTATTAAAGAGAGTTTTATTCAAACATGCAGCTCATGGTATGAATAAGCAAGTACTCGTTTCCCAACAGAATTGACATGTTTTTCAAATAATAATTTATTAAAAAACAAAACAAAACATTACTGGGTTAAGAATTTAGAATTTTAGCATATACATATACTTATATGTATGCTTGTGTATGCGGTATAGTCATGGATAGGCTTCAAAAGATATCTATTTTTAGTAATAAAGAAATAAATTATTATTATTATTTAATATCCTATGTTTAAGCTGCGCCAGAAGAGAAATGCACAAATGCTTATACATGGAACTTTATATAACTAGTGTCCTGTATTTTTAACAAAGTTTCCAATCTCTATATGTAATCATAAAGATAACAATTAAAAAAATTTTTTTTTAATTTTTATTTATTTTTGAGAGAGAGACAGAGGCAGAGGATAAATGGGGAAGGGGCAGAGAGAGAAGGAGACACAAGCAGGGTCCAGGCTTTGAGCTGTCAGAACAAAGTCAGATGCAGGGCTCGAACCCACGAACCATGAGATCATGACCTGAGCATCCAAGTCAGAAGCTTAACCAACTGAACCACCCAGGCGTCCCATAAAGATAACAATTTAGTAAAATTGTTTTAAGAAGGCATCAGGATCACAAGTTAATAGAATTGTTTCAAAAGCTTCAGCTACACTATCAAATATGGTAAAACTGTGAAAATTATAATAAAAACAATGGTCTTCATTAGCAAAAGGAAAAGTGAAGTTGAATTGCTTAACAGTACTTTCCCTAATATTCTTAATACGTTTCTTTTGAAGACATAACTATATTATTTATCATTATCACTGTGTTATTGCAGAAATAAAAGGCCAAAGGAGAGCTTGTTAGAAATACTAATTTTCTCTCTCAAGACTTTAATTTTGATTTATAAAACAACAAATTGTGAAATAATTTATTTTCATTCAAAATTTAAATTATAGCACATATGTTTGTTATAGTTTAAACTGTAGATAACAAAAAATAATAGTTTCCTATGCTGTGACATTTGTAGATGGCATTCCTAACCTAAATTGGCTTAAATCTCACAATCTTATAAAATTATAATCTTATAAATTTCTTCTGAAACTATCATTTATTAAAAATTACAGAATGTATACTTAACAATATACTATTTTTGTGCTTATTAACATAATATACCTTGTGTTTTTATTACTTTTTATTAACAATACTATTTGTGCTTTTTAAAAAATTAATGCTACTGGTAGCCTTCTTCCATAGCCTTCAATCTTCAGGAGGCATATTCATTCTTATATATCCATTTCATATGCAAGGTACCATCTCCTTTTAATAAGGATTATAAACACAAAGCAGCAACATAGATTCTAAAAGATTGTTGACACCTGAATGGCCACCTGACAGTAAGCGATAACTGATTATATTTGTAGTAAACTGATGAGTTTATTTATTTTAAAATATAAAAGTACATGATTCTAAATATATGAAGTATGGCAAAGTATTCCATCTAATTCTTATAACACAGCACTACAAATTTGAAGTAGTGATTTGCTTTATGACCAGGAAAACAAGACTATATATTTTATGGGGGAAAAAAATTAACATACTGGCCTATTACTATTCAGAATTACTGTTGAAATCCAATTTTAATTTTTAAAAGTTATATTATAAATAAAAAGTAAGTAATTAATAGATATCTTTTTCATCTGACATCTTTAAGTCATAATTAGGCATTAGTTATGAATTCTAATATAAATAAAAATAGGTAAATTTATCTAGGAATTACTATTTTTAGGAATTAATATTTTAAAATATGCCTTTTATTTACATCACGTAAACAGCTGAATAAAATCATCACCAAAGAAGCATGAAATGCTACTGAACAACACCCCTGAAAACTATTATTAATCCTTAAATTTGCTTAACATTTTTTTCTTTAAAATTCATTTTACTGATTATGTAAATATAATGTATTTCATCTATATAATGCATTAAAATATATATAATGTACTATATATAAAAAGCATATTTAATCTAAAGCTTAGTGACTTAAACCAACAGTGTAATCTACACTTTCATAAACAACCTACCTTCTCTAATTTACTGTCTCAATAATTTCAAGTAGCAGTTCAGACTATTTCCTACTCCTAAAGGCTGGTATTCTTTTCATTTTAATTCTTCTCCTCAAATTAAAGTAACTCAGGGCTCAACCAATATATGGAAGTATTAAGTTGTTAAAATCATGTTTAAGATGGATAAAAGTATAAAGCTAAAACCCAAAAGAAACCAAAAGTTCAGTGAAAATGAAAAGCTGACTTATCTTTAATCTTTTCTTGTTAAACCTAGGCTACTCTAGAATTGCCAACTAATTATTTCATTTTATTGATGATATTTTTCTCTAGGGAAGTTCTTTTAAAAGTTTAACCCTGGAGCAAGTCATGGCTTCTCCGATCTTTGAAAGTGTCCAGAGCATTGATTATAACTGCAGGAGGTGTTACCTTCTACCCAGAGAATCTCACCCTGCGCAATCTTACACACTCTCTCACTCCCCAAACAGCTTTGATTCAGCAATTCAAACTGCTTCAGCCGATATTAAAGGAAGAACCACAGAAAAGGGATCAGCAGTTAAAACAGAATAAAAAGAGGGAAAACACCAATCGTGGATATAGTAACACAAAGCTCAAGAGTAAAGCAGATTTGAAAAAGATATTGGAGTGACTCAAAAAAGAACAACATGACAGAAATTAAACAAGTTTTTAATGTTTGCTTTCTATGCATTTAAACTCACTTGACCTCCATTAAAATTCTGATCATATACAAACCTCAAGGCTTTTGACATACTTTCAAAATCCACACCCTCTATTTCTGTCTCCAGAGTCACTTCTTAGCTAGCCAAGGGAGATTAAAAACAAACAAAACAAAACAAAATCACACAATGGAATTCAAATGTGCATGAGATTGAGAAATAGAAGGACCAAGTCAAAACGGAATTATTATTTGACCAATGATTTTTCATGTCAAAATGGTGCCTGATCGTTTTAAACATCCATTATTTTATTCTCTTGCACTTAGTGAAAAGGCCTAGGTCTACTTTAAAAGTTATTCAATGTCAACTACAACTATAGGTAGAAAACAGATATTAAGGATAAGAGGCCTTGCAGTATTTTTCTTGGGATGATGTATGAAAATCAAGATGCTCTATGCTGTTATACCTTGCTCTCTACTTGACTAGAGAAAGAGCTTCAGTGTGTGCTTAATTAGTTCAGTACTAAGAACAATACAGATGCAAAGAGCTATCACAGAATGCCTTATTCACATCTATCTCTGAAACAGTGACCAAAATTCCAGAAGGTAATTGGGTTTTCAAAAATGGATGTGGTTTTTTCCCCCCAATTCAGTCATGACAGGGCCAGAAGGTAATGATATATCTGCCATGATGCAACAAGCAGCCTTGTCTTCTGTCAAGAGTTGAAATCATAAAGGAATAAGCTGTCGTTAACAACCTCTCTCCAAACACTAGAGCTGTCATTCTATTGTTTTCTTTTGCCGGCATGGGGGCTAGTGTGGCTTCATATACCTTGTCAGTTCAGTAATGTGCTAAGCTTTTTTAACCTTTTCTGTAATTCCTCACTTGAGCAATATTTTATGAAGTCTAAAATGTAATAGCTTATATTTTCTTTAATTAATATATAGTTTCTCAAAATTTGGAATTAGTCCTCTTGGTTTCAACCTATAATTTAGTAGTCCATATTTCAAATAAGAAAAAAAACTGTAGTTATTGTTTGAAAGTGTGAAATTAAATTTCAGGTCTAAATTTAGCCAGTTTTTATGGGTAAAAAAAAATCAATAATCATTTAAAGAAGTTGCTTGCAGTTTTATAACTTAACACTTAAGTTCTTATATAAGTAGTTAAGTTATAGTTAAGTGAAAACATAGATAATAATTGTTAAGTGATAATAGCACTATGGTGTATTTCATGAATATTATTTAAATTTTTAAAACATATTATCCTTTAAATTATTAAAGGCATATCTGCTTAAAGTAAAATACAAAAACCAAAAATCAAAAAAGAGAAAGAATTAAAAATAAAACCTGAGCAAGTAAAAGAAGAAAATTCATGGTTTCTAGCCTAAACTTAATGGAACATCAATGTCTCCCCCTGTATATACAGAGGTATACACATACACATGTATAACTGTACTTTTTAACAAATGATCTCATTCTTGTGTTTCCATCTGATAACTCTTAGATATCATCTTATATGAATTAACACACATACCCACACATAGAGCCCATTCTTCTTAATACCTATGTAATTTTTAATGATATGAATATAGCAGTATTTAATCAAATAGTCCCCTACTGGTGGATATTTAGGTGATCAGAAGTTTTTATGTTATTATAAATTGCTTTGATGAGTGTCCTTGTATGTACTTTGTGTACTTCTCTAGTGTAAAGTCCTATAAATGGAATTTAGAGTCAAAGGTAATAAGCACATTTAATTCCAATGTAATTCCAATTACATTCCCAACAATATCCAAACCTGGTGTTATCATACAATTTATTACCTATTTATCTGCCAATCTTATATGTTGAAAACTAGCATCTTATTTTAATAAGCATTCCGTTAATTCCACAGAGCTCTGAATGGCTATCCAAAAAAGGAATCAAAGCCTCTAAGTCTTTTAAACAAAAATACATATTTAAAGCTCCAGACAATATTCATGTTTTTGAGGTTTCTGAGACTTTAAGCATATATTATAAACTATATTCTGGTAAACTACATTCTGCTTGCACTATATAAATACTAAGTAATTTCCAGTTAAAAATAAAGCTATGCCTTGTATTGATAAAGTACTTCCTGCTACCTCAATAACCACTAGAAAACTCCTAAAATTTCCGTGTCACCAGCTTTGTAAATATTTATGTTAAAATAGTAAGGCCTTGCAGTACCTAAGTGAAAGACTGAATTGAAGGCAGGAATAAAGAAGGTGTTATCAAAATTTAATTACTCGAACTACTGAGGAAAAACAACACTATTTTATATAATTATAATAGCTCCATGTACATTTATGGGGAAAAAAAACCTAATACTATAATGAATCAACATTACAAATTGTGCCTGTCAAAAAAGGAGGGTATCTCAAATACACTAAGGAAAGAGGAATCAAAAGGTCAGAATAGGAAAGTTAAGTAGAGCATATTCAATGGGCAGCAAACAACTTAAAAACTAAATCAACATTTAAAGTTTGTAATTTATATCAGTCAAGCAAGAGTTTATATATTCTTTAATTTAGCTACCTTATAACCAATGATTTTAAAAAGTAAATCCTAAAATATTCCACTTGTCTTGAAAATTGCTATACGAGTTGTCAAGTGACCACCTGTCATTGGAATGACCAGATAAAAAACATGTAATTAAAAAGTATACTGATTTATTTTGATAATTTTCATTTCTCCTACAAATCACACTAAAAATATTAATAAAAAAAAGAACACCACTGCTGCTTAACATAGTGCTAGAAATCGTAGCATCAGCAATTAGACAATAAAAGGAAATAAAAGGCATCAGATTGGCAAAGATCAAGTCAAACTTTCACTTTTCGCAGATGACATAATACTATACAATGGAAAACCCAAAAGACTCCATCAGAAGCTTTCTAGAACTGATCCATGAATTCAGCAGTCACAGGGTACAAAATCAATGTACAGAAATCCGTTGCATTTTTATATACCAATAATGAAGCAATGGAAAGAGAAATCAAGAAATTGAACCCATTCCAATTGCACGAAAACCCATAAAATACCTTGGAATAAATCTAACCAAAGATGTAAACGTTCAGTATAATGAAAACTATAGAATACTTACGAAGGAATTTGAGGAAGATACAAAGAAATGGAAAAAAACATTCCATATTCATGGATCAGAAGAATAAATATTGTTAAAATGTCAATACTACCCAAAGCAATCCACACATTCAATGCAATCCCAATCAAAATTGCACCAGCATTCTTCTCAAAGCTAGAACAAACTATCCTAAAATTCGTATGGAACCACAAAAAACCCAGAATAGCCAAAGTAATATTGAAGAAGAAAACCAAAATGGGAGGCATCACAATTCCAGACTTTAGCCTCTACTACAAAGTTGTCATCATCAAGACAGTATGGTATTGGCACAAAAATAGACACAGAGACAAATGAAATAGAATAGAGATTCCAGAACTGAGCCCACAGATGTATGGCCAATTAATCTTTGACAAGGCAGGAAAGAGTATCTGATGGAAAAAAGACTGCCTCTTTAGCAGGTGGTGCTAGGAGAACTGGACAGCAATGTACACAAATATAAACCCAAAATGGAGGAAGGACCTGAATGTGAGGAAACCATCAAAATCCTAGGGGAGAAAGCAAAAAACAACCTCCTTGATCTCAGCTGCCATAATTTCTTACTCGACATATCTCCAAAGGCAAGGGAATCAAGAGCAAAAGTAAACTACTGGGACCTCATCAAGATAAAAAGCTTCTGTACAGCAAAGGAAACAATAAAACTAATAGGCAACTGATGGAATGGGAAAAGTTAGTGGCAAATGACATTATCAGTGAAACGGCTAGTATCCAAACTCTATAAGGAACTCATCAAACTCCACACCCCCCCAAAAAAACAAAACAACAACAACAACAGAAAAAACACTCCAGTGAAGAAATGGGCAGAAGATATGAACAGACACTTCTCCAAAGAAGACATCCAGATGGCCAACAGGCACATGAAATGATGCTCAGCATCACTCATCATCAGGGAAATACAAATCAAAGCCACACTAAGATACCACCTCACACCAGTCAGAATGGCTAAAATGAACAAATCAGGAGACTATAGATGCTGGCAAGGATGTGGAGAAACAGGCACCTTCCTACACTGTTGGTGGAAATGTAAACTGGTGGAGCCCCTCTGGAAAACAATGTGGAGGTTCCTAAAACAATTAACAATAGAACTCCCCTAAGACCCAGCAATAGCACTGCTTGGAATTTACCCAAGGGATACGGGAGTGCTGATGCATAAGGGCACATGTACCCCAATGTTCATAGCAGCACTTTCAACAATAGCCAAATCATGGAAACAACCTAAATGTCCACCAACTGACAAATGGATCAAGAAGATGTAGTTTATCTATACAATGGAATACAACATGGCAATGAGAAAGAATGAAATCTGGCTATTTGTAGCAATGTGGATGGAACTTGAGGATGTTATGGTAAATGAAATAAGTCAGGCAGAGAAGGACAGATACCATATGTTTTCACTCATATGTGGAATAGGAGAAACTTAACAGAGAACCATGGGGGAGGGGAAGGGGAAAAATAATTAAGGAGAGGGATGGAGGCAAACCATAAGAGGCTCTTACATACTGAGAACAAACTGAGGGTTGGGAGGGGGAAAATGTGATGGGCATGCAGGAGGGCACTTGTTGGGATGAGCACTGGGTGTTATATGAAAACCAACTTGACAATAAACTATAAAAAATAAAATGTCTGGTAGAACCCCCTGGGCATCCATCTGGCCCTGGGCTTTTATTCTTTGGGAGGTTTTTGATAACTGATTCGATTTCTTCACTGGTTATGGGTCTGTTCAGATTTTCTATCTCTTCTAGTTTGAACTTTAGAAGTGCCTGTGTGGTTAGGAATTTGTCCATTTCTTCTAGATTGTCTAGTTTGTTGGCATATACCTTTTCATAGTAATCTCTGATGATTGCTTGTATTTCTGAGGGACCGGTTGTAATAGATCCATTTTCATTCATGATTTTGTCTATTTGGGTGTTCTCTCTTTTCTTTCTGAGTAGGCTTGCTAGAGGTTTATCAATTTTGTTTACTTTCTCAAAAAACCAACTCTTGGTTTCATTAATTTTTTCAACTGCTTTTTTTGGATCCTATATTGTTTGTTTCTGCCCTGATCTTTATTATTTCTCTTCTTCTGATGGGTTTGAGGTGCTCTTGCTCCTCTCTTTCTAGTTTGCTTAGGTGCTCTTTTAGATTTTGAGTTTGCGCTTTTTTTAGTTTGTTGAAATAGGTCTGGATTGCAATAAACTTTCCTCTTAGGACTGCCTTTGCTGCGTCCCAGAATGTTTGCATTACTGTATTTTCGTTTTCATTTGTTTCCATATATTTTTTAATTTCTTCTCTAATTGCCTGATTTGCCCAATCACTCTTCAGTAGGATGGTTAAGGTGCTGGAAGTCTTAGCATCAGCAATCAGACAACAAAAGGAAATAAGAGGCTTGAGAATTGGCAAAGATCAAGTCAAACTTTCACTTTTCGCAGATGACATGATACTCTACATGGAAAACCTGATCAACTCCACCAGAAGACTTCTAGAACTGATGCATGAATTCAGGAAAGTCTTTGGTACAAAATCAATGTACAGAAATCGGTTGCATTTTTATACACCAAAAATGAAACAGCAGAAAGAGAAATCAGGAAACTGATCCCATTCAGATTGCACGAAAAACCATAAAATACCTGGGGATAAACTAACCAAAGATGTAAAACACCTGTATGATGAAAACTATAGAAAGCTTATGAAAGAATTTGAAGAAGACACAACGAAATGGAAAAACATTCTGTGCTCATGGATGGAAGAATAAACATTGTTAAAATGTCATTATTACCCAAAGCAATCTACACATTCAATTCAATCCCCATCAAAATTGCACCAGCATTCTCTCAAAGCGAGAGCAAATTATCTTAAAATTTGTATGGAACCACAAAAAACTCAGAATAGCCAAAGTAATATTGAAGAAGAAAACCAAAATGGGAGGCATCACAATCCCAGACTTTAGCCTTTACTACAAAGCTGTCATCATCAAGAACAGTATGGTATTGGCACAAAAACAGACACATAGACCAATGGAATAGAATAGAGAGCCTAGAACTGGATCCACAAATGTATGGCCAACTAATCTTTGACAAAGCAGGAAAGAGTATTCAATGGAAAAAAGACAGCCTCTTTAGCAGATGGTGCTGGGAGAGCAAGACAGCAACATGCAGAATCAAACTAGACCACTTTCTTACACCATTCACAAAAATAAACTCAAAATGGATAAAACACCTGAATGTGAGACAGGAAACCATCAAAATCCTAGAGGAGAAAGCAGGCAACAGCCTCCGTACCTCAATCACAGCAATTTCCTACTTGACACATCCCCAAAGGCAAAGGAATCAAAAACAAAAATGAACTATTGGGACCTCATTAAGATAAAAAGCTTATGCACTGCAAAGGAAACAATCAACAAAACTAGTAGGCAACGGAAGGAATGGGAAAAGGTAGTAGCAAATGGCATATCGGATAAAGGGCTAGTATCCAAAATCTACAAGGAACTCACCAAACTCCATACCCAAAAAACAAATAATCCAGTGAAGAAATGGGCAGAAGACATGAATAGACACTTCTCCAAAGAGGACATCCAGATGGCCTATAAGCACATGAAACGATGCTCAACATCACTCATCATGAGGGAAACAGAAATCAAAACCACACTGAGATACCACCTCATGCCAGTCAGAGTGGCTAAAATGAACAAATCGAGAGACCGCAGATGCTGGCGAGGATGTGAAGAAATGGGGACCCTCCTACACTGTTGGTGGGAATGTAAACTGGTACAGCCGCTCTGGAAAACAGTGTGCAGACTCCTCAAAAAACTATCCATAGAACTCCCCTATGACCCAGCATTAGCACTGCTGGAGATCTACCCAAGGAATACAGAAGTGCTGATGCATAGGGGCACATGTACTCCAATATTCATAGTGGCACCTTCTACAATAGCCAAATCATGGAAAGAGCCTAAATGTCCATCAACTGATGAATGGATCAAGAAGATGTGGTGTACATATATACACAATGGAATACTACATGGCAATGAGAAAAAGTAAAATCTGGCCAATTGTAGCAAAATGGATGGACCTAGAGGGAGTCATGCTAAGCAAAATAAGTCAGGCAGAGAAGGAGAGATACCATATGTTGTCACTCATAGGTCTAACAGCAGAAACCTTATAGGAGAACATGGGAATGGGAAAGGGAGGTAAAAGAGTTGGGGAGAGGGAGGGAGGCAAATCATGAGAGACTTTTGAATGCTGAGCACATACTGAGGGCTGAAGAGGGAGGGGGAAGGGGAAGGAAGGTGATGGTCATAGAGAGGGGCACTTGTGGGGAAGAGCACTGGGTGTTATACGGAAAACAACTTGATAATAAACTATATAGAAAATAATTCATGTGGTAAAAAAAATAAAAAATAAATAAAGTGTTGAAAAACTCTAATATATATATTAGATATATTAGATATATATAGATAATATATAATATATTAAATAGAGTTGTTCAACACTTTATTTATTTATATGTATACATATATATATATATATATATATTAGATAGATAGATATGGAACATATAATTAACACCAAAAACTATTGAGTGACTATATCTAGGGAACAGAATACATGAGGATAATCACTATTTTGATATATGCCTTTTGATTTTACTTTACTTCTAATTCTTTTTAAGTTTATTTATTTTGAGAGAGAGAGAGAGAGAGAGAGCACATGTGAGAGGGGAGAGGCATAGAAAGAGAGGAGAAAGAGAATCCCAAGCAGGCTTCGTGTTGTCAGTGCAAGCCCAATGCTGGGCTAGATGAAGGCTTGATTTCACATACTGTGAGATCGCAACCTGAGCTGAAATCAATAGTTTGTGCTTATTAATCAACTGAGCCATCCAGTTGCCTTTTACTTTACTTTTAGATTACATGCATGGTAAAATTAAGTAATTATGGAAACATCAGATTCTTCAAAATAATCCAGGTATGAGAAATTAGAAAAAATGTAGGCTTAGTGAAAAGTCAGACTTCCTACAAAATTATTAAAATCAACAAATTTTGTCATGTTGAGTATGATCACTTACATAGTATTTTGAAAGTATTCTTCATAATTTAAACTTATTTTTCTCTACTGATTTTATTATGAAACATTTCCTAGAACTTCTTATTCTTTTACTAAATATAATTGCCATCAAGTTCTACCTTATTCATTATTCCTAGAGCCTGAAAGGTACAAATAAACCTCAACCAATCCCAAAAGTGTCACCTACACCAGAGATTCTAATATTGTGCTCAGAATAGTGGCATAGACATCATTTGTTATAGCCTTAGAAATGTAATTCTCAGGCCACAACCAGACCCTTCTGCATCAATATTGGGTTTGGGGACAAGGCAATTTGTGTTTCAACAGCCCTCCAGATGATTCTGACATACGGTAAAATCTGACTCTATAGACTAGTGGCTCCCAAACTATTCTCCATAAAATTTTTTGACAGTACATCTCAATTAGTCAAAGCATGGACAGAGAGATATCAGAGGTGCCTAGGATGCAAAATTTAAGGAAGCACCCACTCTCCGGATCCTACAAATAACATATAACCCTGAGAATGACTGACTCCTTAAATTCTGCACCCTTGTTCTACATCTGCAGTTAGTAAGACTTGATGTAATGTAATGACTTTACTTTCCTTGCCCATTTTACAGAAACCAACTGAGATGCCTAAAAGAGAGAAAAGATCATAGAAGAAACACATATGAATAACTCTCAAACTGCACGAACACTGAATAATTAGTACTTGGCTATATGATATACAGTTTCTTACTCCAAGCAATATATGACGCAATGAAGAATGTTAAACACTAAAAATATGAGCTATGGCAACCTCAGAACACTGTTGAGGGAGTATCTGATGTGTACTATTTCTTCAACATGAAATCTTTATAAAATTTTTTTAAAATAAAGTTTTGAAGTACCTAAAATGCAAGGACTGGAATATCTGTTATTTTCAAACTGTGATCTATGGAGCTCTAGGGTTTAGGGAAGAAATTTCAGTGGTCCTTGTAGAAGTTTTTCCAATCCTCACCCCAGCTTCAACCAAAGTGGCTCCATAGATTTAAACTTACTTTAAACGAAACAAAACAAAACAAAAAACAAAACTTAGAGGCAGGATTTCACTGTTGGGAAAAAGTTTAACCTTACATTGTTATGAATCCAATATTAGGACCCGTCACCTTATCCTAAAAATCTGCAAAGGACATAGCAGAAATTGTTTTTCACAGCTGTGAAAGCCGGGAACCTTATTAACGCAAGAGTACACTCTACACTAGAGATGTGAGAGTGGGTGAGCTCGAGGGAGAAGGGCCAGAGCAGAGAAGTGCCATACTCATGATACTGAGATCATATTGTCTATCCTGAAAATATGAGCCTTCACTTGTGATATGAAAAACTGACAGATCATGAAGAAAGGACTAGTGGATCCCAGTCTTTTGTAAACTTTGGATACATTTCTTTAAATATAATTTTAGGGGAAAAATTCCACAAAATAGAAACAAATAGGCCTAATATGATTAAAAGGTAAGGATGAAGTAGCTCTTCATCGAATTAGTCTTCCTGTGCTGCTACCTAGAATACAACCCCTTTCCATCCAGTCTCCTTCTGCCTGCCTGCCTCCTTCTCTCTCTCTCTCTCTCTCTCTCTCTCTCTCTCACACACACACAGTAGCCCTTGAAGAACTTCTAGAGAAATACCATGAAAAGATAAAACCAAAGTAAAAATCACTTTGTCTAGATTAAAGGGATATCCATTTTTAAATATTTACCAAGTAAAAATTTACTACAATAAAGTCCGTATTCAGGTTTCTTTTATAAAAAAATTACATCAGTTAAAAATTGCAAAGTACAGAACATATAAATGCTAAACACACAAAATACTGAAGTACTTAGTAATCAGGTGCTTTTCTTAAGGAATCATGAGTTCCAATTATTGAGAAAAGCAGAAAACAATCAAGGCAGTGATATTCTATTAGTCTCCAAACACTCCACTTTAATTATAAGAACAAAATGACTGACGAGTCTAATGTTCTGACAAACTTCCTCCCTCCTCTTTGGGAGATCAACAGATAGCTTGTTCACAGATGTTTGGCATGACTTACCATAGACTTTCACCTCGAAAAATCTTAAACAACAATAAAACATTCTAGGATAGGAAAGCCTTAGTTGATCTGCCAGCAGGGTCAATAAAATTACATAAAATATTTCACCAAGCATTTATATGTACAAACATCTAATTTTCTTTACTAAATTATATTTCCAAAATATACACTGAACTGTGATCACATTTCACATACAGTGTTCTCAGAACCATTGATAGGACCTCTTCTAACCACTAATGTGTTAGAAAGAAAGTTCATTTCATGACTCAAAACTAGAAATATAAATGTTTAAATAATACAATATTTTATGTAAGTGGCTTCAACCTAAATTTCAATTTATTTTCTTAAATTCTACTATATTTTTCTTAAATTATACTAACAATGCACTGAAGTTTATATCCAATCATAAGTAATGTTTTTTGTTCTGCATATCCATGAAGACTGAAAAATATATACAATTAATCCAAGAAATTCTACTTGAAGCATTTTATGGGAATCTACCAACAAAAATATTCTCTAAGAGCTGGGCTGGGTCTTAATTATATCACTTCAGATGTAACAGAGCAGGAAACACAGCTTTGACCTTTACAATCATCAATGTATCAAACTATTCCTCTCCCATTATAACTACAAAAATGTAATAATGTAGCTCCTATAAAGCACACATGCACACATATATTCCTAAATAAATTTAAGTTCTTAAATGAAATCTTTTTTTTTACAAGGTAGTGCTTTCTTTTATTCTAAAAAAAATCTCTTCATATTAGAAAAAAATCTATACTTTGCAAAATTCGCCTATTCACTGAAGAACTTAAGTAAAAAATAAAGTAGCAAAACATTAAGATATAACAATGCTAGGTGAGAAAAAAACAATTTCACTATTATAGGAAAGAAAACGTTGAATACAATGTTAAAATACCAGTTTCTAAAAAAGTAGAATTCAAATAAGAATAAAATATTTCAGTAAATATTTCAATATAACATTTTACAGGTCTTTGTCTAATGCTTACAGTATTTTATTTGTGAGCTCTAGAGTTTTTAAAAGAAATAACAAACACGGAGTTATTCCAACTCTTCTTTTAAAGAATAAGAAATTAATTTCAAATAGATTTCCTTTAGCTTCTAATTTAATTAAGTAGGCCACAATTTCCAAAAGCAGTCTTGACACTTAAGTATTTTAATTAATACTGGTAAGGGTCTGATAATTTAAGTGATATAGCACATAATAATAAATTTAGAATAAAAATATTCATTTCAAAGACATTATCTAAGTTTTTGTACACTTAAGATACCTTTTTTTTCATTGCAACTGCAAAATAATGCAGGATAATCTTTCACTACAAATAAAAAGTAATTTAAAGATAGGATTGTGTTTAGAATGTAATTGTGGAGAGACAGGATAAAATAATTTATAACACATAACAAAACAGAGCTACAAAATGTTAAAAAAATATATAAAAGAAATTGCACTTACATCCATAGCTCTCTTAATAAAAGGTATCTGTGTGCCGCTGTCCAGATCTTCATTTATAATAAGCCGTCTAGCCCACTGACCTGCCCTGACAACACCACTACCATGAATTAAAACCATCAGTTTCTGAGGATTTGTCAAAGCATCCTCACTCATAAAGATAAAACTCTTTGGTTCACTCTCAGTGGCATCTACCTGTAATTAAAAAAAATTAAATAATAAATAAATGTTTTCTGATCAGGCAAAGACATAAATGAGAAAGCAACTCATGGTTACCATAAATCATAAAATGGCTATTCTAGAATTATAGAAGTAAAAATCTTTAAAAAATTAAAATATTCATTATTCATTAGAGACTAACAGTTACACATGAGGTGGATGAGCATAAAAGACATGGTAGTAATATGCAAAAGAATATATGAATATATCTCCAATATTATAGGTTTCATATTTTAATACAAATAAGAATAACTGACTTTTTGAACGCATCCTATGATCTAGATTCAATGGTAAATGTTTTAAAAGCATTACCTCAATCACAATCTCACTAAGGTAGTACTATTATTATACTCATTTATAGATGAAGAAATTGAGGCCTATGGATTTGAAATAACTTGCCCCAAATCACACAGCTAGTGAGTCTATAATTCTCTAAGAGAAGTACATTGTGCCTATAATAGGACACAGAAAAACCCAATAGGAGGATATACTTATTGGAAATTCATGTATCAGCCAGAAACACTACTAAGTTTTTAAAAGGAGAGGGAACTATTTAAAAATGGAATCACCTACTATTCTATGTCAGTGGCCTTTGAAATTTCCTTCAGAATGTGAACACAGGGACACATAACAATTATTTTCTGAAGGAATATTATTGATATATTCCTATAACCTTAATAATGAGGAATGGAGGCACTTGTGCACATATCAGAGCCAGAAGCTAAAGTCTGGGTGCCTGGTCATATACATTCTCAAGTAAAGAAAGTCAATCTACATATTATATAATGAAACAGCCCTTCACTTCATCAACATTATGTATTCATCAACCTCAGAACCTAAAAAATAGGCAAAAACTCTAGACACCAAAAAAATGTCCTGGATTCTGAATGTTCCTAATCACTATTCCTGGGAAGAGAAAAATATTAAAATTTCTCTAATTCTAAAGCAAACAGATTGGTAGCCATTTGTGTAAACAGCACAAAGAGCAATTATTTCAGCAAAAAGAGCACAGCCACAGGGCTTTAAAAAAAAATCCCCTCCTCAGTGAAGTCTTTCCTGATCACCCCATTTTAAATATCTCCCCAAGAATTCTCTAGCCCCCTTCTGTTTTATTTTCCTTCATAGTATATAGTATAATCTAATATACTGCATCCTCTACTAAGTATTTATTTTTGCTGTTTATTAACCATCTCCTCCCACTGCCAGAATACAAGTCTAGAAAGGCATAGACTTTTCTGTTTGGATCCAGCTACATTCACAATGCCTAAAAGAGAGACTGGCAAATTCTAGGCACTCAGGAAATAAAGGAATGATAAACATTTGGAATAAGGAATGTTATCAAGCAACACCAGAAACCTCCTGTAAATAAAATGTATTTAACTAAATAAAGAGTCCTCTTAACTTGTTATAATACCTGTCCGATTCAGAAAGCATATATATGACAAGAACGAATTTTAGAAGAGATACACAATGCTAAGAATTAAAAAGACTAGTGTGGGGCGCTTGGGTGGCTCAGTTGGTTAAGCATCCAACTTGAGCTCAGGTCATGATCTCACAGTTTATGGGTCTGAGCCTTGCGTCGGGCTTTATGCTCACTGCTCAGAGCCTGGAGCCTGGTTTGGATTCTATCTCTATCTCTCTGTTCCTCCCCCACTCACATTCTGTCTCTCAAAAATAAATATTAAAAAAAATTTTTTAAAGACATAACAATATATTAGTAGTAATTAAGCAGGCAGCAAGAGAAGTGTGAAGTATAAAACAAGCACATTAGCTTCTCTTGCATTCAATGTCCAGAGTTATGATGCTGACAGCAAGTCTGACTGAAGTGAGAGGAAGGGAAGTAGATGAGAGGTGGAGAAAACACAATGTGAGAAGAAAATTCCTTTTTACTTAAGAATATGATATGAAAAGAGATGAATCACTCATTAAAATAGATTTTTTTAAAAAGGGAAGTGGTAAGAACAAAAGAAAAATTAAAAAGCAAAGCTGTCAATGTATGATTAAAAAAAAGAGGCCAAAGAGGTTTCCAGTCATTCATTTACCAGAGAGTGTGACTAAATGTACACAAATAAAGCACCTCATAAAATCACTGAGGCCTTAATGGATCCTGGAATGGCTATGGAAATGGATACTTGTTTATGTTAATAGAGAAAAACAAAAACAACAAAACTCTATAGCTATAGACTTTCCAGCAGGTACTGATCACTATTTCTTTCTCACTATTTGACTAAGTCCCCTGTTACCTAGGAACTGAGTCAATTTTTTAAGCAATAGATTGTTGGCTCTTTAAATTCCACAGTAACCACTTCAAAACTAGAAGAGTGCTTATTTTCAGAAGGTAAGAATGTGTTGTTTATATTACAATGCTGTTCAAGAATATTTAAAGGGTTGCAAATTAAGGTAGCCATGAATAGATGAATAAAAGTTTTACTGGAACATGCAGAAGAATTGACTTTAAAAACATGAAAACAGCAGAATATTCAAGGGAAAAAAAACAATGAAAGAGAAATGTAGTGGTATAAATGATTAAGGAGTAAAAGCAGTATTTGAGATGGTCATTGACTTATATTCATCTCAATTCAACACAGAACTCTAAAGTTGGTATCTGTAACTTTCTCTGTATAAAGTTACTGCTAAGTTTAAACAGTAAAATATCTATAAGGTTAAAACATAATTTTCATCATTAGCTTAATTAAATTTGAAAATGGCTGTTCCAAGGCGATTGTCTTCAAACAGTGGTAATTCATGGGGCGCCTAGGTGGCTCAGTTGGCTAAGCGCCTAACTTCGCCTCAAGTCATGATCTCGCAGTTCCTGAATTGGAGCCCTGCGTCAGGCTCTGGGCTGACAGCTCAGAGCTTGAAGCCTGCTTTGGATTCTGTGTCTATGTCTCCCTCTGCCGTCTCCTGCTCATGCTCTGTCTCTCAAAAATAAATAAATGTTGAGGAATCTGGGTGACTCAATCGGTTAAGCATCTGACTTCAGTTCAGGTCATAAACTCATATTTTGTGGGTTCGAGCCCTGAGTCAGGCTCTGTGCTGACAGTTTAGAGCCTGGAGCCTGCTTCAGATTCTGTGTCTCCCCTTCTCTCTGCCCCTCCCCTGCTCATGCTCTCTGTTTCTCAATAATAAATATATGTTAAAAATTTTAAAAAATAATTAATGTAACAAAAATTTTTTTAAAAATCTGTGGTAATTAATTAACTGAGCTTTCATTAAGGAATGCATATAAGTCATTCTAGTGCACTGCCTCACTTTATTGACCAATTGACTTCAAAGATCAACTGATCAGTGAGAACAAACAATTTTTAGCAGTTAGCCATTCACTTTAGGATACTTATGAACTCCATTAATCGTGATGATCATTTAAACATGATTGAATAAAATGAAGGAAAATTTATAATCAAGTTACTAATTTATATAACCTAAAATTCTACACGTGTGAGATACTACAACTGAGAATAATTTGTACATGAAAATATAAGTAGGGTAGGGAGTAAACAGAATACATGATCATAAGCTTTACCATCAAATCAGGGGTTTCCAGAGGGTGCTGTTATTTACGAAAAAAAAAAGTAAAGAAAAAGGAGTCTCTTTTTCCTTATTAATTAGTTCAACTATAAAATTAAAACTTAGTTCATCATCAGAGGAAAAATAAAAGACTTTGGTGGTATTCCTATAATAAAAAGAACAACTCTGATACAAAATACAAGAAAACAAAACAAAAAAAAATAAAAACACTTTCAGTGCTGGATTTGGGATTTAAGAGAACTCAGGAGAAAATAATTTCAGAAGAAAAATTTCACAACTATATAAAAATATAATGATAATTTAGGGAGAGTTATTAAGTTCCTAAAACATACAAAACAAATTTTGGTTTCTTTTCAGTTTATGAATCAGGAAATCTTTGCTAACCAAAAATGGACATGACACTTACTATGGGTCTCCTACAATGTAAAGCTATCTCTATGTTTATTAGCTCTATAGTCTAAATCTAAATGAGAGAAAATTAATCAGATCTAAAAACCAAAATCTCCCTAAACCTAATCTCAGGCTTTCTATAAATAAAGTTAGTAAAACTTAATCATACAGCATAATCTATAGGCCAATCATCTTCTCTTTGAATACTGTTCTTTAGAAACTTTGAAAGAAATAAAATTAACAAGAAAGGCAGACTGAACAAAAAGAAAGTTTCCAAATAAATGAGGGATAGCCTAGCTCTTGCATAGAATGATATTTTATTCACTAGTATGTCACAAGCCCTTGGACTAAAAGACAGTAAAACAAATATTTTTTGAATAAATGAAAAAATAATTAGCATTGAGACCTAGCCTTTGAGCTTATTTATATAAAACTAAATATAAGATAGATTTTCCTTTTAAATACTGAACTACAAATTAATGTGAGGATAAATATTATAAAGAAATCCTCAAACCCTCCAATTCATAGTCAAATATTATCATCCAAGGAGTTTAAAAATCTCATGCAAAATTTCATGTAAACAAAGTAATTATATGCACAGTTTTGTGCCTTAAATTAATTACTTTGGTTAAGCCTTCCAGATTTTTATACATCATAAAATCTGATAGTTGTCAGCATTACCAAGGATCATCTAATCTAGTACCACCATCATTTCACATATAAGATTACTATTCCTTCAGTTTTCACTTACTATTTCAGGTCTTACATTAAAAAAATTTTTGTGATTTTGATACTGAAAACAAATCTCAAACTTTTTCACTATGAAATGGCAAAATGTACAAAATTTGAAAAGAACAGGAAGCCTAAGGAATGAATTTGGGAATATATAGAGGAGATAATATGGAAATAAAACAGAATTGTAAAAAATCAAGAAATATTTAAAGAAATGGTGAGTTTCTAGTGAAATAATAAGTACCTTAGTTTACTTCAAATAAGTAAAAATAAACTATATAAATTAAGAGAATGGGCAGATGGGGTAGGCCTTTTAAATGCATCACCTTTTTCCAAAAAGACTTGTCATTAGTATTTTTTTGCCTCTACACTGAAAAGTACTACTTTTAAAGAACTATTGTGTACAATGAAATGTGGTATACTGATGCATTTAATATTATCATTATCAATATCAACATACTACCACAGTTAACCTACCAAAGTTAAATTAATATAACCATTTTCTTCTGAATTGAAAACTATTTCATTTGGAAGTTTAAGCAATTTTTAAAGCAGGACTTACTGGAATAGAGATTTTTTTCAAATTACAGTCCTTTTCCAGGAGCTCATAGACATACTTCGTGATGATCTAGGTAGGGGAAAAAACAAAACAAAACACATTAAGATGTAATCTCATCCATTATCAAAACCCACATGAATTATTATGTTATTGCTCTGGATGAGTTTCTTTCTTTGAATGTTTTCCCTCTAGTTTTATTGAGAAATAACTGACATGCATCACAGTGTAAGTTTAAAGCATATAGCATGATGGTTTGATCTACATATACTGTGAGAGGAGTTCAGCTAAACTTTAACTTCTCATGTAGATAAAACAAAAAACAGCAAAAAAAAATTTTTTTTAAAAAGGAAAGAAATTTCTACTTCTGATGAGAACATTTAGGATTTATTCTCTTAAAAACTCCTCTATGTGTCCTACAGCAGTGTTAATCATAGTGATCATGTTGTATTTATCATCCCTAGTACTTACTTATTTTATAAATGAAATGTTTTGATACTAAATATGAAGACTCTTTACTGATTACCTGTGATGGCTTACTTCTTGCTGCTGTGTGAATAACTATAAGCCTTAATACTAAAATTTAGGACCAGTTAAGAACTCACAAAAATATACAAGCACTTTCTGCTTTTCACAGCAATATTCTGAATGAAACCTTATTTTCTTTTTTCAGTGTTTCTAGAAACTATTTCCCTACAATTTCCATGTAGGAATTGTATCTGATTTGGTACTATCTTGACTGAATCCTAACACCTCTTTTATATTTACTAAATCAAAGAGGAAAAGTTTGGAGGTTTTCTAAACAAAAAAAGGAAAATTATTCCAGAAAACTCAGGCACCAGTTAGCATTATTTTTTGCAGCAGGCAGAAACACAGTTCTCCAAAGATGCCCACATTCTGACTCCTGGAACCTATTCATAGTTTATGTTCCATGGGAATAGAAACTTTGCAGATATGATTAAGGTTAAGGACTAGAGAGATGGGGAGATTATCCTGGATTATCCAAACTGGCCCAATCTAATCCTTTAACTCCTTAAAAGTAGAAGATGATAAAAGAACAAAGAGATGCGAAGTGAAAAGACCTTGAATGGTCATCACTGGTTTTGAAGATGGAGGAAGGATAGCATAAACCAAGAAATGTGGTGGCGTCTAAAAGATGGGATAACCTTTAAACAGCCAGTAAGAAAATAAGGCCTCAGTCCTGTATTTACAAGGAACTGAATTCTGCCAACAACTCAAATAGGCAGTGAATGGATTCTCTCCTAGAGCCTCCAAAAAGCAGTATAGCCTGTACACATCTTGATGTTAGTCTGGTGACAATCATAATGGACTTCTAACCTATATAAATAGGAGATGGTATATTTGTGTGTTTTTAAGCCACTTCATTTACAGTAATTTGTTACCACAAAACTAGAAAGCTAATGTACTATATCTCTGAAGAAAAGCAGAGAGAGCAAGGAAAGAGATGTAAGTGAAAGCAATGATTTAATAGATTTCAATGGTCATTTTAAGGAGTGTTGCTCCCTTAAAAAAAAAAAATCTTTAATCGTCCATGCACCATATCTCAGAGAAAAACTTTAGTACAACACAATTAAAAGTCAAATTTTATGAAACAAAATCAGATTTTTTAAAAAAAATTTAAGATGTCAATTTCTGTGATGCTGTATTCTGTAATCTAAAATAGATTCTCTAGCCTGCTCTCTTGAAGGAATCCAAAATTCTTTCTTTCTTTTATGTATACATGTTAATTAATTTTGAAAGAGTATAGTAGAGGCATGCTAGAACATCGCTTCCTTGGCTACTAATAATAATTCCAAATGCTACAACACTCACTACATTAGAATGAAGTAATTATTAATAGTTACTAAACAAATAGTATTCCCATAACAAAATGTAGTAGTTAAAATTATTGTTACCAGAAGGTAGCAGTACTGTAAACGTGAAAAAAAACCCTAAAAATATGTAGGATCAGACAAAAGTATGTATGAAGTTATATAATGCTCTCCCATTTCAGGAAAAATGACTTAACTAAATGAGATTCAGTAAAATAAGCAGCTTATCATTTTTTAAAATTTCCTATTACCTATGAAATCATACAATATCTTTATATTTAAAGCAATAATAGAGCCAATCAAACTAAGTTAAAACCCAAATGACTTCTACCACTAGGCAAAACAGAGACATAATTTGAGAATTAAATAATTAAACCATTTTGGCAGTTCATACCTTAAGTCAATATGAAATACAATACTACAATTAATTCTCAACTTTCATCTACACAATTATACAAAACAATTAAAGAAAGGCTTAGCTTTGGTTTCAGAATATATTATAGGGCAAGTGTCTTCACAAAATAGCAAACCAAATAATAAAACTATACATCAGTGAAGTTAGACAAACACTACCTAAATTGCCCAATCTGCCTTGTTCTCCAATTCCTGACTGCAGAAGAAAAGCAACCACAGACTAAACCTTCTATCTCTTAGGCAATTCCATCTGCTTGAATGTTCTCCATAGCCCCACTCACGTCAACTGTTTGAGGCAACTTTTCATGCCTCTTACCGACCCTACAAGGTAAGACAAAATATTCCACCTCTATGCTCTGGGCATGACTGAGTATTATTACCTAACACATGAGTTTGGTACCATTGGTACCAAACTAGCCTTACTGTTTGTTTCTTTTTCTGTTACCTTTCTAGCCTTAGAACATTATAATTTGGGTATCCTACTTTTATTCTTCCTTGTATTCATATAGGATAGTATCTGGCACACTGAAGGCAGTTCAAAATAGTACTCAAATTCTCACTATACATTCTGTCTACATGTTTTGAGAGAGAAAAGTGTTTCAGATTAAAAAAAAAACTTTTCTAATTGCCGAATCAAGATTCAGAAAGAAAGCATCAAGGATTTATTGCCTTCCAGCTTGCATAGGATTGTATTCTCCATTTAGAAAAATTAACAAATGAAATGATAATTTCAAAAGGGGATAAAGAAAACTGTCCAAATATCATCTGTGTTCAAATATTTACTGGAAACACCATTTCTAGGGAAATTCATACATGGAAAAGAAAAAGCTTAAGAGAATAAGCAACCTAACTCATAGCCAGATAAATATAAATTTCAAACTAACAACCCATCTACCAAAGTTCATTTTACCCAAAAGAGCATGTCTAGCATTAAACAAAAAATAACCAGCCATAATGAAAGGCAAAAATAAACAGTGTAAAGAGATAAATCGAGCATCAGAACCAGACTCAGATATGGCAGAAAATTTCGAATTATCAGACTTGGAATTAAAAAAAAAAAAAACCTATGATCAACATGCTGAAGAATTTATTGGAAAAAGTGGGCAATATAAAAGGGTAAGTAAGTACATAAGCAGAGAGATGGAAATTCTAAGAAAGAATCAAAAGGAAATGCTAAATTAAAAACACATAACAGAAAGAAGGCCTTTGATGCACTCACCAGTACATTGGAAATGGCTGAGGGGGAAAAAAATCAGAGTTTCAAGATATGTCAATAGACACTTCCAAAATCGAAATGTAAAGAGAAAAAAAGGATGAAAAAGTGGAACAGATTATCTGTGTGGGACAATTATAACAGATTTAACATACTACAATGGGAATACCTGAAGGAGAAGAAAGAAAAAGGAATAAAAGAACTATGTAAAGTAAAATAATGGAGGAGAATTTCCCAAAGTTAATGACACAAAACCACATATTCAAGTAGTACAGAGAACTCCAAAAAGGATAAATACCAAAAGCAATACCTGGCTTTATCATATTAAAACTGCACAGAACCAAATACAAAGAAAGTATTTGGAAAGAAGGCAGACCAGGGACAAGGGGGATTTGGAGAAAAAATTTGGAGGGGATATGGAGGAATTTAGCTACAGAAGAAAAAGGATAATTACATCACACTTCTCTAAGAAACAATGTTAGCAAGAAGACAGTAGACTGAAATATTTAAGTGTTGAAAGAAAAAAACTACCAATCTAAAATTCTGTATCCAGTAAATTCATGCTTCAAAAGAAATAGACCCTCTGAGACCCCCAAAAAATTGACGATTTTTTTGTAAGTAGATTTGCCTTATAAAACATATTATAAGAAATTATTCAGACAGAAAGGAAATTATACAGGTCAGAATGTATATTAAGAAAAGAATAGTATGAGAGAACTACTAAAGGTAAAATATACTTTTTTATTTTCTTATTATTAACTGATCTAACAGATTCTTTTTGTGTGCAAAACAACAGCCACATGTATTTTCTGATTATAGCTTATAGAAAGGTAAAATGAATGCCAACAAGGTTATAAAGTATGGTAGGCAGAAACTGAGAACACTCTGTTATAAATACTTGCTCTATCTGGAAATAATATGCTGTTACTGGAAAAAAACAGTAGAAAGAAAAAAAAATTACTTCTGATAATTTTCCTGGATTTCTTTTAATTCTTAAGAAGTAGCCACACATACAAAAATTAATAAAACCACAATGGAAAAGGATAGAAAGATAATTTTGAGACTATATATTCATGAAATTGATCCCTTGGCTACTAACAGAATAATGCTTTCTAAGGAATTAGAGTCTAACTAGATTTTCTTCTACCTCAGGGCTAATTGATCTAGGAACTAAAGAAAGTTTAACAAAGTGAGGAGGAATGATCAAAGAAATAGACCATAGAAAGAAGAAAAACGAAGTCTGATATGGATTCTCAATGAGGTACTTCCAACAGAAGAGGTATGTTCACTCTGCAATAAATTTTTTAGAGCTTTACTGAGCAATTGCTGTGTGCTTATATTGTATCTCATACATTTCAGCATTATTTCTGATCCTTACCCTAGAAGTAAACACTGTTATCCTTTACCACTACAAAAACACTAAAACTATTGTGGCAGATTTAAATTTAAAGTGGGGAGGGTATGGTACATGACACTAAAAAAATCACCCAGAATTTATTTCAGACCCTTTTGGAACCAGATTTAAGAAATGAAATGAGATGAATAACATATATGACAAGAGATATGACTGGTTAAAAGAGAATTAATATTAATAATGAAATAAAA
The DNA here is from genome assembly GCF_006229205.1 of Suricata suricatta. NCBI lineage: Eukaryota > Metazoa > Chordata > Mammalia > Carnivora > Herpestidae > Suricata > Suricata suricatta. Next base: position 68,310,230 of record NC_043705.1, read on the forward strand.
ATACAAAGTGCACTTTAATACTATATCATAAAACTTCCATTCTTTCTTACTCTGAAGAAAATCTCATTAGCAACAAAACTAAATTTGGTCTGACTGACTCACAGCAATCATAAGTTTTATTTCACAACTTTATTAACAATGTGAGAAAAAAACTTGTCTATTGGGCTTATTAGGAGAGTAAGAACTTCAGCCCAAAATACAAAATGACAAACCTTGTAAGTTGTTAGTCATATTTACCCCTAAAGAGAAAAACTAAATGCTATGAGTATCCTGATTTGAGGTGTAAAGGTAAATAAACTGAACTGAAAGAAAAATTCTGAAAGATTTAACTATATCTATGCCTCCTGCAATCAAAGAAAATATCAGAAAACAGACTCAATAGGTTACCTACCTGAAATAGTAAAATATTAATTTTTAAATGTTTTAAAAGGAACACCTTTTAAAGAGCCTTAGGCTAATCAACCTGGAGAAATTTAGTTCTAACTGCAAGAATAAAATGAAATGATCTGTACAGTAAAGCCACAGTTTACTCTCAGTTCTCAGCTTAAAATAACTATATACAATGTGTTTTTGTTAAATAGATATTCATAGAACAGTTAAAAACAGCTTAGTTCTACCTAACCATCTCCTTTTAATATTATTCATTTACTTAAAAACCTCTGATTTACAAATAAGCCAAGAGGAATCAGTGTAGAAGTTTGACTTATAAATGTATCACAAATGTAAGCAAAGTTTGATATTTTGAGGTTTTACCATACTGGAAGTTTGAAAATATTTTGGAAAGAGACTTGGTTTTAACACAATCCATCCTAGATTACATCTATTGTGCGTTACTCAGTTCCACATCACTTATTAATAAAATAGCATTTAAGAAACTCCAAGGTGGGGGTGTTTTGGGCAGATGGCAACAGCCTAGGTAGGCTCATCTAGTCCCACAAATACAACTAGACAATTTATCAAATCATCCTAAGCACCCCTGAAATCAACCTGAAGATTGACATAACTCCACAATTAAACGGAGAGAAGAGGCCACAGTGAAGATGTACGTTCATCAAAATAAAAATAAAAACAAAAAAATTTTTTAAAATTAAGAATACAAATCTCCATCACTTTTAAGAAATCAGCCTTACTCATCTTGTATCTAAACAAATAAAATTCAATTGATAGATTTTAGCTCTAAGCAATGACTATACTTAGACCATGTTGTCTCCAAATCAGAATGTTAGAAATATTCAGTGTAACTTTTACTTTTGGGGCTGAACAATGATAGCTTTATTTGGGCATAGAATTCTAGATCGGGGCACCTGGGTGGCACAGTCAGTTAAGCGTCCAACTTTGGCTCAGGTCATGATCTCATGGTTTGTGGGTTCGAGCCCCGTGTCAGGCTCTGTGCTGACAGCTAGCTCAGAGCTTGGGACCTGTCTTCAGATTCTGTGTCTCCATCTCTCTCTGACCCTCCCCTGCTCACACCGTTTCTTTTTCTCAAAAATAAAAATAAAGCACTAAAAAAATTAAAAAAATAAAATAAAATAAAGTTCTAGATCAATAATTATTTTCTCTGGCATTTTCTGGTTTCCATAGTTCCAGTTAATACTTCTGCTATACATCTAACTGAGGTTGTAGGTAAACGGGCTTCATTCTCTGGTTTGTTTTATAATGTTCTTTATGTCTTTTACGGACTGTAGATTCACTATCATGTCTAGGTGTGGGTTTTGTCTTACTAATCTTCTTGAGGACTCAGTATACTTCTGGAATCTTTCACCAACTCAGAATACTACCTCTTTTAATCTTATTTCCTCTACTTGATTACATTCCTTGAGAATAAAGACTATACTTTGCACTTGATTATATTTCACACAAAAGTGGGATTAGGTGCCCAATAATCTTTTGTTGATTTTTAACTTTCTCTGATTATTTACTATTGAAATAGTAGAAACAAGGCTAAAAAAGAGAACCTTGTAACCCCGTTGATTATTCATTTATCCTCCCAATTCTTTCAGGGGATTTCTTAGTCTCATAAACTTCAGACTAAAATATTTAATATAATACACATGGTATTCTCAGATTTTACGGTGAATAACATTGGCTAATATGAATAAGATATAGTTGAATTTGGGGCATTTTATAATAATTTATCTGCTTTTTATTTGCAAAATATTGCAACTAAAATTTGGCATGGCTGATTCCAAAGCTAGTTTATGTTACTATGAGAATGAATTGTACCACTAATTTGGGTGTCTATAGTACTTTCATTGTCAGAAACAATGAATGAAATACTACAGTCTCCAGAGTATGCCACTTCTACAGTTCTTCCAGCCTCAACTCCTTCTTAATTACTATCTCTATATCCTCAGACACAGATACAAGATACGTAGTCATTTTGCAGTGCTAGGAATAGAATTCAGCATCAGTTTCATGTTACTGGCCAAGAAAGTGGGTAAAAGATTTTGGCCACCCCTGAGAAAAGTCGTCTCCCTTCAGTCTTTCAAGTTGTGATTTGGTGAATGCACTAAGAACTTAGTAGAAGAAAATCACCTATAGTTCTCTGCTTTCTAAGGTCTCATTATTCTGTCTTAGGTCTTCACCTGAGCTTTGATTAATTAAATAAAAATTTCTTGATATCAGTATATGCACTTCTATTTGTTGCATTGCATGTATATGTGTCTCACGTATTTTAATATGTATTTAAAATGTACAATTACAGTATACTTCGGTTTGTGAGCATAATTCATTCCAGACACATGCTTGTCATCCAAAGCACTTGTATAACAACGTGAATTTCCCCAGAAAATAATGGAAACTCAGATGATTCATTCTACAACCCAAAAATATTCATATAAAAGTGATTACAATACTGTAATATAATACAAATAAAAAAGAAAATACAAAAGATAAAGAAAGATAAGCAAATAACCTGCACTTGCTTTTGAAAAACTTTGTGGCTGGTGTGAGGGAAACCAGAGAAAAGAGGGTTATGTAGGATGACTTTCACTATCACTAATGGAATCACTCCTATCTATTGGATCAATGGAATCTTTTTCTTCTCTTGCAACTTTAACAAGTAACCTATCCAGTGACACTTGCTTTTGCCTCCTTTTGAGGATATCATGGAAATGCAACATTGTATTGATGATTACTTACCCACAATTCCACAGAGAAAGAGAGAAGAACAATTGGCTCAGTGTTACATACTACTTGTATTGAAAGACATTGCTCGTATATCAAGTTAAAATTAGAAACGCCTGCTCATCTTGCAGGATACTTGCAGAACAAGTTACTTGCAATGCAAGGTTTTACTGTATATCCATCCATATGGATAAGATGATATAGGTGTATATCAATATGAATATATATGCACCCATGCCTATACACACACACACACACACACACACACACACACACACACACCTTATTTATTTACATACTGACCTGTCTACAGAGACTAAAAACTATGAATATAGATATGCATGTTTATAAGACACAAATACATTTTCTGAGAGACTAAGTATGTGGTATATTTATATATGTATACATATGTAAATGTTTTTCCAATAAAAGTAACCAAAACTCATTGGAGAGAGGATTGATTCAGAAGCTGGGCTTTATATGGCATTCTCCATTAGAAGGAGCCAAAAATCCTAAGAGAAAAGGTTGATTTAGGGCTTGGTGCACAGAAAATAGAAATCTGAAAGAAGGGGTTTTTGTACCAAAATGTAGAAAGTATTGAAACAGCAATGAATAAAAGTTAAAACAACACCAAAAATGTTTGACAAGAATCCTTCTTGTGGAATAATTTAGACATTAGAATAACAGCAACCGAGTATACACTTCATTGAATAAAGTAAGAATCTATGAGTCCATAATAATATAAAGAACTAAATAAAGTTATTAAAAAAGTGAAAGCTTTTTTATTATTTTTAATTTAGAGAGAGAGTGAGCAAGAGAGTATAGGCAAGGTGGGGAGAAGGGCAGAGGGGGACAGAGAGACCGAGAGAGAGAGAGAGAGAGAGAGAGAGAGAGAGAGAATTTTAAGCAGGCTCCACACTCCCCACTGAGTGTGGAGCGTGATGTGGGTCTCCATCCCACAACCCTGGGATCATAACCTGGGCCGAAATCAAGATTGAATGCCCAACTGACTGAACCACCCAGGTATCCCGAGAAAGCTCTTTTCTTGTGTAGAATGTCAACTAACATATATAGGAAAAATGATGGAAATTTAAAAAAAAATCAGTAGATGATAAAATTAATAGGCCAAAGTTTCGTGAAAAAAAGATAATCTCAAGTATCTGTCCATAAAGTACTTATTTACAGAGAGAAAAATGATAACAACATATGGTATGATCTGATAGACATCACCAGTATCAAAGCAACCAAAACAAAAATATACTCATTTTTTAAACATTTGAATACAGTTGATATATATTAGTGTTAGGTGTACAACATAGTGACTCAACATTTATATATATTTTGAAATGTTAATCACAATGTCTATTCAACTTCTGTCACCATATGATGTTACTACAATATTATTGACCCTACTCATTCATTCAAAATCATGTACTCTTGATATTATACATAGAGGACAAAGAGTCACTTCCAGGGTACTTCTATCAAAAATCCATAACCTGAATGTAATCATGAGAATACATATGACAGCCTGAACTCCTCAAAAAAAAAAAATCAACATCAAGAAATATTTAGAAAGGCTAAAGAATGATTCCATAGTGAAAGAGAATGAAGAGACATGACAATTAAATGCAGTGTGTGAACATGGATTTGATCCTGGACTTGAAAATTAGCTATCAAGTACATTATATGACAACTAGCAAAATTTAAATGTGACCTGTAGACCGCATCATAGTGAATCAAAATAAAAAATTCCCCAGGGTGGCTCAGTTGGTTACGCATGTGACTTTGGTTCAGGTCATGATCTCGTTTTGTGGGTTCGAGCCTTGCCTGGGGCTCTGTGTTGACAGCTCAGAGCTCGGAGTCTGCTTCAGATTCTATGTATCCCTCTCACTCTCTTCTCCTCCTCTGCTCATGCTCTGTCTCTCAAAAATAAGCAAACTTAAAATTAAAAAATTCCTGATTCTAATAATTGCACTGTAGTTATCAAGAGAATGTTTTTGTTCTTTGAAAATATACACAAATGTATTACTGGTAAAAGGGCATGATGTTTCCAACTTACTCTCAAATTGCTCATAAAAATAATTATATAATATGTAATATACATGACTTATAATCATGCAACTTTTCTGTAAGTGTGAAACTATATCAAAACACAAAGTTATTTTAAAATTTCCCAAACTGTTCATATTCCTACTTCAGGTGCTACAGACACTGCATCTATTTTCACAAGTATTTCAACTGAAATGTGGCAGATGACAAATAGGGTAACAACAATTTGCTTTCATTAAAACATTATAAGTTCTTGAAATGTTATGACAAGACCTTAACTATATTATATGGGGATAATTTTCATCTATTACTGCTTGTCAAAATCAGGAACTCCAGGGAGTAAGTCTTAGAGTTTGCTGAGTTTGTGCCTGTGCTTATCTTCCACCTAAATTTCTAAAATTCTCTTAACTTCTCCCATTATTCTTTAATTCCTCAAATGCAATTCAAATGCTGCCTCTTATTTGAAGTTCTCACTCATTCTGCCACTGAACTCTACCATTCTAATGATATTTAGCATTCCATCTTGATTATCTCACATTCTCATTTGCCCACTCAAGTGAGCACCTTAAAAGCAAGAATTACACCCCAGTTTATTGTAGCATCAAGCACAGTTTAGATAAGCAATATAAGAACAATGCAGGAATGAAAAATGATTGGTAGTGCTTGCATACATGTGACTCTTCAGTCTCTCAAGAACAGTAAGGAATACAAGACAGTTGAAAATCTGCATATAACTTCTGACTCCCTCAAAGCTTAACTGATATTAGCCTACTATTGACTAGAACCGTTACCAATAAGTAACATAAACAGTTATATAACACATATTTTGTTATATATGTTTTATACTATATTCTTACAATAAAGCTAGAGAAAAGAGAATGTTATTAAGAAAATCATAAGAAGGAGAAACTACATTTACAGTACTATACTGTATTCATTAAAAAAAAATCTGTGGTGGACTCAAACAGTTCAAACCTCTGTTATTCAAGGACCAATTGTATTTTACTGGGACTCAAAATTATTTAAAATAAAGATCTAGCCAGTAAACAACAAAACTTTCCCCTCTTAGTATCCCATTTATCACAACTCTACATTCTACCCTAGATCCCTCCGAGGGAGGAAGGAAAGGATGGAGGAATGGAGGGTTGGGGTGGTGGGAGAGATGGAAGCAGAAGAGACAGAGGGAAAAAGGAGGTAGAAAACCATAAAATTTCTTAATAAAGTTTCACATTATTCAATAATGTCAGTCTGGTTAGACTTACAAGAGTTCCTCTCATATCTTTACGTTACAGAGACTATGGAATGGCAATAAGTTGTCTAATTAGAACTAAAGTACATTTACCCCGGGTGCATATCCTTTTCAGTCATAACTATCTCTTAAATTTCACTAAAACTGATTTCATCTCATTGCTATTTTCCCTCTTAAAAACTTTTATACTTGTCAGTGGGTACATTCTAATCTTTAGTCTTTTAAAGTAACTGCTTTTTCAGCATATCTTTGAAATAAAATTCATTTCTCCAACTTTCCATTAGCATTCCCTGGATTTTTAGTCTATATGCCCAGCTGTCCTTCATAGATCAGCTTCAGCTCATGCTCTCATATTTTCCTTTAATCTTTTCTACAAAAAGAGTCCTCCTTATTTTCATCTTTTCCCCAAAAACAAGATTCTTAAAAATCTTACCAGAGCAATAGATTTGCAAATATATCCAACTGATAAATGCTCCTAGAGATTTCACAGGCACCTCAAACTATCTTCAAAGTAAATCCATATATACATGTACAAACTTATTTTTCTCTAGTACATTCATCAATCCCATAAATGACACCACCATCCACCTAACTGTTCAAGCTGGAAGCCGAAGAATCTTGAGTCCTTCTCCTTCACCCTCTCTTTACAATCAATCAAGTCCCTCAAGCAAAAACTAGAAGATCTCCACATTTCCTCATTCTACTCACATCATTCTAGTCCAATGTAGTCTATCAAAAGGTTTATCCCCTCTCTGAATTGCTTCTGTATGCCCCTTTTGCTATACTTAATACCTACTTCCTTCAAATCCTATCTCCTGTTAGCAGCCATATTTCACATTTAAAAATGAGAATCCGGGAGCGCCAGACTGGCTTAGTTAGTAGAGCACATGACTCTTGATCTCAGGGTCCTGGGTATGAACCTCACATTGAATGTGGGGCCTACTTAGATATTTAAAAATGCAAAGCTGATGACTTCCTAGAGCTATTAGGGTAATAGCACCCTAATAGGGTAGGACCCCAATCCTTAAATTGTACAACAACGTGCCTGATCTGGTCCTGCCTACTTCTCAAGTTTCATTTACACTACTCTCTTTCCTCATTTTCTGTCTTGTGTAGCCACAGTGACTTTCTTTTGAAGTCTCAAATGTATCAGGATCTTTTACAAGTCACAACCTTTTCAAACAATGTGGTTTTTCTTGGAATGCTCTTACTGTTCTTTGCTTATTCAATTTAACATCTTCCTTGGCTGGCCACTAACTACCCAAAAGACACAGCTAAGAATCTTGCATTCCTCTTTCCTAACACTTAGATCATTAATGATGTTTTTTCCCAAAATCTCTCTTTGCGATTAGACTTTGAGCTTTGGAAGAGAAGCAACTACATATATTTGTCCCAGGCTGCAGATCTAGAGCCTAACTCATGTAATGGAAACCAAATTATTTTTTGAATCAACAGTAATAATAATAGCAAACACTCAAACTAACACACTAACGTAAGTTCCTTTAATAAATCTTCATTCCTTTAATCTTCACAACAACTCTACTGAGTAAAGGAGGAAACCAAAGCTGTTAAAGGGTTATGTAAACTATCCCTGGTCACATAGCTAAATAAGTTTTGGAGTCTGTATTCAAACCTAGGGAATCTGCCTGCTCTGAAGTCTAGAATCTACTCTGACTTTATATGATATACTGCATGTCCTATGTTACAAAGTCAATAAAGATGTTGAGAGTGTGATATAAAACTGAAATTAAGTGGTTTTTAGTAACCTAACACCAGCAAGCAAGAAGAGACACACAAGAGGATGTTTACAGTGGTCTAAGTCTCTGTGGCAGGTAAAACTAATTTTAATTGCTTAAATTAGGCATTCTTTTTTTTTTTTACATTCACTTGGAGGTTTTATTTTTTATGGTTACTTTGTTTTTCCTTTTTTAATTTAAATTTTAGTTAGTTAACATACAGTGCAATATTAGTTACAGGAGTAGAATTCAGCAATTGATCAACACCCAGTGCTCATCACACCAAATGCCATCCTTAGAACCCATCACCCATCCAGCCCATTTCCCACCCACCTCCCTCCATCAACTCTGTTTGTTCTCTCGCTTTTAAGAGTCTCTTATGGTTTGTTCCCTCCCCACATATGTTCATCTGTTTTGTTTTTAAATTCCACATATGAGTGAAATCATGATATTAGTCTTTCTCTGATTGACTTATTTCACTTAGCATAATATATTCTAGCTTCAACCAAATCGTTTTAAATTGTAAGATTTCATTTTTTGATGGGTGAGTAATACTTCATACCACATATTCTTTATCCATTCATCAGCTGATAGGCATTTGGAGTCTCTCCATAGTTCAGCTATTGTTGATAATGCTGCTATAAACATTGGGATACATGTACCCCTACAAATTTGTTATTTGTATCTTGTGGGTAACTACCTAAGAGTGCAATTGCTAGATCAGAGGGTAGTTCTTTTTTTAGTTTCTTGAGGAATCTCCACACTGTTCTCCAGAGTGACTGCACCAGTTTGCATTCCTACCAACAGTGCAAGAGGGTTTCTCTTTCTCCCCATCCTCGCTACACCTACTGTTTCTGTGTTAATTTCAGCCATCCAGACAAGTGTGAGGTGTTATCTCATCATGGCTTTGATTTGTATTTCCTTGATGTGATGTCGAACATCTTTTCATGTATCCGTTAGCCATCTGGATGTCTTCCTTGGTAAAGTGTCTATTCATGTCTTCTGTTCATTTCTTAACTGGGTTGTTTTTTGGATGGTGAGTTTGATAAGTTTTTATAGATTTTGGATGATAATCCTTTATCAGATGTGTCATTTGCAAATATCTTCTCCCATTCTCTAAGCTGCCTTTTAGTTTTACTGATTGTCTCCTTTCCTGTGAAGATGCTTTTTATCGTGATGAAGTCCCAATTGTTCATGTTTGCTTCTATTGCCCTTTCCTTCAGGGACTTGTCTAATAAAAAGTTGCTACAACCAACATCAAAGAGGTTGCTGCTTGTGTTGCCCTCTAGGATTTTGATGGTTTCCTATCTTACATTTAGGTCTTCCATCCATTTTGGATTTATTTCTACATATGGTCTAAGAAAGTGGTCCAGTTTCATTCTTCTGCATATTGCTGTCCAGTTTCCCCAACACCATTTACTGAAGAGGCTTTTTCCATTGGATGTTATTCCTTGCTTTGTTGAACATTAGTTGACCATATAATTGCGGGTCCATTTTTAGGTTTTTTCTCTGTTCCATCAATCTGTTTCTAGATTCATTTCCTGGCTACACAAATTTATATGATTTTAGTTTTAATACTGGGTATGTTCAGATGATTTGAGATAAAACATCAGAGCCCAATTTTCCCTGCTTCTCTTAATAACATCAGCTGTCTATGTTTCAAAACCAAGAAGAATAAAGTTTCCATGGTTCCTGAACTCAGGGACTCAGGACAATACAATCACTGTGTCATATGGGTAAAGAATCCCACTAACTTTTCCTGATCTTTTCCCCTATCCTTCTAACTGTGTTAAAGTAGACATTTACAAAAACAATCACAAAGGCAAACAGATGTGTTTGAATGACTCTGTGACAATTTTGATCAGCATATTCAAGGAAATATATTACAGTTCACTCATAGTTCAATATACTTTAATAACCACAGGTATCAGAAAGTCAGAAAAAGAAATAAACTATATGCCAAATATCATATATTCAAATAGTAAATTTGCTATAAATTATGTACTGTACTGAATAAAAAACACTTACAAAAAATAAGACCACACTGCAGTTAGAAAAATAAAACAAAACCAAAAAACACAAAAAACAAGTAACTAACAAATAGAGTAGGCTTTTCTATGCCATCTGAAAGCTTCTAGTAATTTGTAAAATGGAGATAATATCAGCAACTATATCATGGATTAATATTATACCTCATTATCTTTTTTCAAAACAAGGTAACTATTCCCTGCAGTGATAGCAGGAATAAAAAGGACACTGTTTTCACTGATCTCCCTTTACCTTCTCATATAGAGGGTTTTAACAATTAAACAAGAAAGTCTAGAAAAGAAAACAATTCTATTGAACATTATAATGTAGATTCTTCTGGGAACCACTATCCTAAGAAAGATGGGCTATCGTAAGTCAAGATATACTGTCTTTCATAACCACTCTCACTGAGGGAGCTGAAGAAAAGTTTCCTCCCATCTTCCTGTTTCTACTACCATGATAAGCAAAACAAACAAACAAACAAACCCAATAAATTGTTAGATTTCAAATTCCAGCCACAATGGAATACGTTGCATTTGGATTCACCTTCTTAGTATCAACAAATAGACAATTGTATAAAATATACTAAATTGTTCTCAAACAGTGGAAAATAGGTGGTACAGAGCTGTGGTCCCTGAGAAAAGGGAGATGAGCCAATAATCACCTTGGCTTTCTGCCTGAAGGTAATTTCTGAGCTATGGCTCATGGACCATAAAATCCAAGCAGAACATAGTGAACTTACTGAGTTCAGGAGAAAGAGATTCAAGTTCAAGAAAAATAAGGCAACTAGGATATACAAAATATGCAGAAAAGGAGCTCTAGAAATTAACATATGAGTTTCTTTCTTTCAGTCATGGCTAAGCTGTGGATGAATGTGAAATTTCCTAGAGATTAGACAAAGATAATACTGGGGAAAAAAATATTAGGAGGCTTAGAGGTAAACAATTTCAAATGTCTATAGAGGGCTTGAAGACATCAGAGTTAAAATCAGCCAGAGAGCCATGGCACCTGGATGGCTCAGTTAGTTAACTGTCCTAACTCTTGATTTCAGTTCAGGTCATGATCCCAGAGTTGTGAGATAGAGCCCTGCATTGGGCTCTGCACGAGTATGGGGCCTGCTTAAAATGTCTCTCCCTCTGCCTCTCTTTCCTGCTTGTGCATTTTTGCTCTCTAAAACTAAATAATAATATAGTATTTGAAAAAGAACATAGAGTAAAAAGGTTTCACTCAATATTTAGGGTATTCACCAGTGACCCAAGAAGGATAAAACCTCAGAAGAGAGCTAAAATATTGCTAGAGTAGTAACTACCCTAGATCTACCTTAGCAAAATTTAAAAACAAACTTACAACTAATCAAACTGATCCACAATGAACTCAATAATGGCTGCCAAAACAAATTCAATATTCCTTAAAGGGAAACAACAGTATCCAGACACTCACCAATATACTATTTCCTTTTTGTTTTCTTTTTAACATTTTAATTTATTTTTGAGAGACAGAGAGACACAAATCATGAGCAGGGGAGGGGTAGGGAGAGAGGCACACATAGAATCGGAAGCAGGCTCCAGGCACTGAGCTGTCAGCACAGAGCCCAACATGAGGCTCGAACCCATGACCTGTGACATCATGACCTGAGCCGAAGTCAGACGCTCAACCAACTGAGCCACCCAGGTGCCCCAGCAATATACTATTTCTAACATCCACCCTGCAACACATATTATTATAAACATTCACAGATAAAGGAAAATATGATCCATAAATGGGAAAAAATCAGTTATAAAAACAGATCTAGAAATAAGATGATGAAATTAGAGGGCAAGTATATTAAATAAGTTACTATGAAAATGTTCAAGGATTTAATGGAAAACATAAACATAATAAGAAAAAATAGGGGAAAAATGACCATTATAAAAGAAATATAAAGAAATGAAAAATACCATATCTGAAATAAGACATTCGATAGATAAGCCTAACAGGAAATTAAACACTCCAGAAAACCAGACTAGAGAAAATGAAGATATAGCAAGAAAAGCTATCCAAAATGAGAGAAAAGACTGAAAAAATGAACAGTGCTTCATGACCCGTGGGATAATGACAAGCTGTTTAACATACATATAATTGGAGTAAAAGACGAAAGAAAAAATATTGGAAAAATAAAAAAAGATCATTTTCCAGTTTTGATAAAAAATGTAAATCCACATATCCAAGAACTCAACAAGAATATAATCAGAAAGAAAAGAACTCCAAGGCACACTCACAATCAAATTTCTGAAAACAAAGAAACAGAGGGAGGAGCCAAGATGGCAGAGAGGAAGGGAGCTCTGTAAACTCTGTCTGCCCCATCTATCAAACTAAGAAGGACATTACTCTCATCTGCAAGAGCGGAAGGAGAAAATACAGACTCCAGAAGGAAGAGAACCTGAAGGATACCTGAGTGAGTGAGTGCGAACTGGGGAGACTGGAAAATGGGCCAGCCCGAGATGGGCAGGGGAGGTGGGAGCCCCAGCCCAACGCAGGGCAAGTGCATGGAGCCCAAGAGACAAAGGGAAGAGACAGAGAGACTGAACACGCTCATAGTACTGTCTCTGGGGAAGAGGTAAAGAACGCTTAACCACACTTTGAGAGAGAAGCTCACTCCATAGATAATTCCTGGGTAGCCCAAATCCTAAACCCAGGTGGCACAAGGGAAAGAACAGCTTCCAGCCCTGTGCCATCTTGGCAGGGAAGCAGCGGTGGTGTCAGGGGCGCTCACTTTGACCTCGGTTTTGGGAATGGGAGCACACACCTCATTTCCACGGCGCATCTCGCCCCCAGCATTGGCCGTGTGAATCCTGAATCCCAGGTGCCAACAGGGAAGAAATAGCCCCCACCTTTGCATGATCCTGGCAGGGAGTTGACAGTTGTGGAGGCATGGGTATGCAGTCAGGCTGCAGGAGCTCCCAGCTCCTTTCCAGCAGTTCCTGGCGCCTCCGGCAACAACTGTGCACTCATTCCTCCCCCAACGTGAACATGATCCCAACTGGGGGTTGGGTCTGTGACAGTGCTCACTTCACCTCCTGCTGTGCATCTCCCCTCAGGCAGGGGCAGCCAAAATCCCTGCCTGAGCCAAGACAAACCAATTCCTCCCCCTAAGAAGCCAGCCACCAAAGCAAATACATCTCATTTGTTGTAGCATAAAAGAGCATGGACTGGAACTTTGAACCAAGGCAGGCCTGGAAAATACAACTCAGCTCAACCACGGCACAAGGAGATCTGACTCATTAGAGTGGCCTACAGTGCATAGTTCAGCTGAGCTTGGCATGCCACCTATCTAATCTCTGCAGACACCAAGGTGGAGCCTCTGACAACAGCCTCTGAGACCTACCACACCAAACCATACCTATCCACAAGGGGGAGCTGCGGTGGGGATTTTTTTTGTTTATGGTTTTGTTTTTGTTTTCGTTTTTTATAATTTTTTTCCTTCTTTTTCTGTGTGTATTTTTTATTATTACTTTCTTAAATTTTTATTTAAATTTTTAAAAATTTTTACTCCTTATTTTCCTTTATCCTTTCTCCCTTTTTTTACTTTCTTGCAATCCAGATATATTCTCCTGTATCTCATCTCTACCTCTCCCCTCAACTGGTCATACACTTTTAGACTGTCCACTGTCCTTTGTTGTCTCTGACCCCCTTTTATTTTTTTTTTTCTTCTTTTTTTTTCTTTCCTTCTTCTCTCCTTTTGGTCTCTTTCCTCTTCATTTTCTTTCTTTTATTTCCCACTTTTAATGTGTTTGTTTGTTTGATTTGTCTGTGTGTTTGTGCATTACTGTTCCCCCTGTGTTTGTCTGTCTGCTTTCCTTCTTAGGGCTACACCAAGAAACAAGCCAAAGTGTGCATGACAGCGAGTCCCAAATATTGTTGAGTAGGGAAATAAAATATTCAAAGGCACAACAAGAGAAACTGAGAAACACCATTAAAAGAATATTTCCTGAAACCACAGACTCTACACAGTAAATAAGGATCCTTTAACAGAGAAATATTAACAGGTGCACAGTACACAACAAGCTTTCTAAAGGTGAAAAGAGACAGAAAACTAGCAAAAATGACAAAACGAAGAAACTCTCCCCTGAAGAACCTCCACGAGGAAGTCACAGCCACTGAATTGCTCAAGGCAGATCTAGACAACATACCGGATCAAGAATTTAAAAAACTTGTCATAAAATTAATCACTGGCATTGAGAAAAGCATCAAAGAATCAACTGAGACAATGACTAGACACTTTGAAAATAGGTGTAATGAGTTTAAAAAGAGTATAAATGAGGTGAATAACAAACTGGAGGCAGCCACCTCAGGATTGACGAGGCAGAGAGAAGAATAGGTGAATTAGAAGATATAGTTATAGCAAAAGAGGAAGCTGAGAAAAAGAGAGAGAAATTGATCCAGGAGCAGGAAAGGAGAATTCAAGACCTGAGTGATACAATCAAACGGAACAACATCCATATCATAGGCATTCTGGAAGAGGAAGACAGAGAGAAAGGTCCTGAAGGGATAACAGACCAAATTATAACTGATAATTTCCCAAATCTGGGAAAAGAAATAGACATTCAAATTCAAGAGGCACAAAGAACCTCCTTAAGACGTAACTTGAATTGGCCTTTGGCACAACATATCATAGTGAAACTGGCAAAATATAAAGATAAAGAGAGAATTCTGAAAGCAGCTAGGGAGAAAAGGGCCCTCACATACAAAGGGAAACCTATCAGAGTGGTTACAGACCTATCTAATGAAACTTGGTAGGCCAGGAAGGAATGGCAGAAAATCTTCAATGTGATGAACAGAAAAAACATGCAGCCAAGAATCCTTTATCCAGCAAGCCTGTCATTCAAAATAGAAGGAGAGATAAAAGTGTTCCCAAATAAATAAAAACTGAGAGAATTCATGACCACCAAACCAGCCCTACAAGAAATCCTAAGAGGGACTCTATGAGAGAAATGTTGCAAAGAATACAAGGTGCCAGAGACACCACTATAAACATGAATTCTAGGGAGAAGATAATGAGTCTAAACCCACATTATTCAATAATAACACTGAATGTCAATGGACTGAATGCACCAACCAAACGACACAGGGTAGCAGAATGGATAACAAAACAAAACCCATCTATTTGCTATTTACAAGAGACTCGTTTTCGACCTGAAGACACCTTCAGGTTGAAAGTAAAGGGATGGAGAAATATCTATCATGCTACTGGAAGCTAAAAGAAAGCTGGAGTAGCATTACTTATATCAGACACACTGGACTTTACAGTAAAGGCAGTAACAAGAGATGAAGAAGGACATTATATAATAATGACAGGGCCTCTCCATCAGGAAGAGGTAACAATTATTAATATCTATGCGCCAAATTTGGGAGCGCCCAAATACATAAAAACAATTAATCACAGAAAAAAAACAATCTTATTAACAAAAATGTGCTAATTGCAGGGGACTTTAATACTCCCCTGACAGCAATGGATAGATCAACCAGACAGAAAAATCACTAAGGAAACAATGGACCTGAATGACACATTGGAACAGATGGAACTGATAGATATATTTAGAACTCTGCATCCTGAAGATAGGAAATTCACCTTCTTCTCTAGTGCACATGGCACATGCTCTAAGATAGATCACATACTGGGGCATAAAGCAGCCCTCCATAAGTATAAATGAATAGAGATCATACCATGCACACTTTCAGATCACAATGCTATGAAACTTGAAATTAACCACAGGAAAAAGTCTAGAAAACCTCCAAAAATGTGGAGGTTAAAAACCACCCTACTAAAGAATGATTGGGTTAATCAGGCAATTAGAGAAGAAATTAAAAAATATATGGAAACCAATGAAAATGAAAATACAACAATCAAAAATCTCTGGGACACAGCAAAGGCAGTCCTAACAGGAAAGTATATTGTAATCCAGGCCAATCTCAACAAGCCAGAAAAAGCGCAAATTCAAAATTTAACAGAGCTCCTACTAGAACTAGAAGGGAAGCATCAAGAGCACCCCAAGCCCAGCAGAAGAAAAGAAATAATAAAGAACAGGGCAGAAATAAACAATATAGAATCCAAAAGAACAGTCAAACAGATCAATGACACCAAGAGTTGGTTCTTTGAAAAAATAAACAAAATTGATAAACCTCTAGCCAGGCTCCTCAGAAAAGAGAGAGCACCCAGATAGACAAAATCATGAATGAAAAAGGATCTATACGACCAATCCCTTAGAAATACAAGCAATCATCAGAGATTACTATGAAAAATTATATGCCAACAAACTGGACAACCCAAAAGAAATGGACAAATTCCTAAATGCACATGCACTGCCAAAATTCAAACGGGAAGAGAGAAAGCATGAATAGACCAATAACCAGTGAAGAAATCAAATCCACTATCAAAAATCTCCCAACGAATAAGAGCCCAGGGCCAGATGGTTTCCCAGGGGAATTCTACCAGACATTTAAAGCAGAGCTCATACCCATTTCTCTCAAACTATTCCAAAAAATAGAAATAGAAGGAAAACTTCCAAACTCATTCTATGAAGCCAGCATCACCTTGATACCCAAACCAGACAGAGACCCAGCCAAAATAGAGAACTACAGACCAATATCCTTAATGAATACAGATGCAAAAATACTCCACAAGATACTAGCAAATCGAATTCAACAGCATATAAAAATATTTATCCATCATGATCAAGTGGGATTCATTCCTGGGTTACAGGGCTGGTTCAACAGTCGCAAATCCATCAATTTGATCCTTCACATTAACAAAAGAAAGGATAAAAACCATATGATTCTGTCGATAGATGCAGAAAAAGCATTTGACAAAATGCAGTACCCTTTCTTAATAAAAACCCTTGAGAAAGTTGGAATAGAACGAACTTACCTAAACATTATAAAAGCAGTTTATGAAAAGGCCACAGCCAATATTATCCTCAATGGGGAAAAACTGAGAGCTTTCCCCCTGAGATCAGGGGGTGTCCACTCACACCACTGCTATTTAACATAGTGCTAGAAGTCCTAGCATCAGCAATCAGACAACAAAAGGAAATAAAAGGCATCAGAATTGGCAAAGAAGAAGTCAAACTTTCACTTTTTGCAGATGACATAATACTCTACATGGAAAACTCAATTGACTCCACCAGAAGCCTTCTAGAACTGATCAGGGTACAAATCAATGTACAGAAATCAGCTGCATTCCTATACACCAAAAATGAAGCAGCTGAAAGAGAAATCAAGAAACTGATCCCATTTACGATTGCACAAAAAACCATAAAATCCCTAGGAGTAAACCTAACCAAGGATGTAAAAGACCTATATGAAGAAAACTATAGAAAACTTATGACAGAGATTGAAGAAGACACCAAGAAATGGAAATACATTCCCTGTTCATGGATCGGAAGAATAAACATTGTGAAAATGTCATTACTACCCAAAGCAATCTACACATTCAATGCAATCCCCATCAAAATTGCACCAACATTCTTCTCAAAGCTAGAACAAACTATCCTAAAATTTGTATGGAACCACAAAAGACCCCAAATAGTCAAGGAATTATTGAAGAAGAAAACCAAAACGGGAGGCATCAC
>NC_043705.1:68328127-68423767 GCF_006229205.1 Suricata suricatta
AACTATCCATAGAACTCCCTTATGACCCAGCAATAGCATTGCTAGGGATTTACCCAAGAGATACAGAAGTGCTGATGCATAGGAGCACATGTACCCCAATGTTCATAGCAGCAATGTCAACAATAGCCAAAACATGGAAAAAGCCTAAATGTCCATCACCTGATGAGTGGATCAAGAAGATGTGGTATAGATACACAATGGAGTACTACATGGCAATGAGAAAGAATGAAATATGGCCATTTGTAGGAAAGTGGATGGACCTTGAGGGTGTCATGCTAAGTGAAATAAGTCAGGCAGAGAAGGACAGATACCATATGTTTGCACTCATAGGTCTAACAGGAAAACAGGAGAAACCTAATGGAGGACCAGGGGGAGGGGAAGAGGGAATGAGAGTTGGGGAGAGACGGACGCAAAACTCGAGAGACTACTGAATGCTGAAAATGAACTGAGAGTTGAAGAGGAAGAGGGAGGGGGGAAAAGACGTGGTGGTGATGGTGGAGGGCACTTGTGGGGAAGAGCACTGGGTGTTCTATGGAAACCAATTTGACAATAAACTATTAAAAAACAACAAAATTGACACTGCTTTACAGAATAAAGATTAGGACTAAAAAAAAAAAAAAAAAAGAAAACAAAGAAATAATCTCAAAAGCATCCAGAGAAAACAATACATTATATTGAGGGGATCAAAGATAAGAAAAACCACTTCTCCAAAGAAATTACACA
Source organism: Suricata suricatta (assembly GCF_006229205.1). Lineage (NCBI taxonomy): Eukaryota > Metazoa > Chordata > Mammalia > Carnivora > Herpestidae > Suricata > Suricata suricatta. The sequence goes on from NC_043705.1 coordinate 68,328,851, forward strand.
AACCTAATGAAAATGGAGAAAGACTTTTAAAGTAATCCAAGAGAAAAATTATGATCACTTGGTATTCTACATATAGTGGAATATATCCTTCAATGATGGAGGCAAAATAAAGACTTTTCTGGACAACAAAAGTCAAGAAAATTAACATCCAGGAGACTAAAATAGAAATACATAAAATAATTTTATGCTAAAGAAAATGATTTCAGATGGAAACACAGATAAAAGAATAAATGAAAGCACAAGATTATGAGGCTCTCATATTCTATGTCAAGTGGCATAATTTTATGTGAAGATAAACTGTGGTAAATTACGGATGCCTATTGTAAACCATGGCAATTAATATTAAAGTAAAACAAAGTGGCATAGTTAATAGCCAAAAGGAGGTAAAACGAATTACTACCAAACAGAAGGGAAGGGGCAGAGAGGGGAGGACACAGGATCTCAAGCAGGTTCCACACTCTGAGCTGTCAGCACAGAGCCGAATGTGGGGCTTGAACCCACAAATGATAACATCATGACCTGAGCCAAAGTCAGACACTTAACCAACCGAGCCACCTGGCGCCCCTCGATTTATTTCTTTTAGCTAAGTTTTTTCATAAGATCAAAACGATGAACTTCTAATGAAGCTTATAATATACACTAGCCATTTGCCTGCTTCATTTTGTATAGACATTAATTATACAGTTTCTCCAAGTATGAAAACAAAAAAGACTAAGAATAAAGGCATTCTAAGAATTCAATAAAGACCATTTTGCCAAAAAAGTCACAGATTCTTAGTTAGATAAAATACATTTTTACAAACCCAAATGTTAATTCTTAACAGTCAGAATGACAATATCAAAAGAATGGGAATCTTCAAAATTTAAATTAAGGCTCAGAGGTAAATCTTTTTTGAGTATGAGAACATAGCCATTTTGAATACTATTCAAGACATTTTAAAAGTAGATTTCATTCTGGAAAAGATCTAGCATGGAAAACATGTTTCTACTTCTAAATCCATGTGAAAAACAAAAACACCTTTCCAATGATCCCTCAACAGTTTCAAAAAGTAAACTCTAAAGGATTATATATTAATTTAATGAGTACATGCTAAAAAGATTAGTTGTCAATAAAATACAAAACATATAAAACTGAAAAAATATCTTGTATCTTGGCTTGTTAAAAGCAAATGAACTAAAAAAATTTATCTTAAATATATAACATGTAATTTCAGTAATATCTGAAAGCTATTTTATTATATACAATAGTTTGCTTTGGAGAGCCTTACCAGCTGGTACCATTTGCCCAGAGAGACAGCTGTTTTTTAGTTTTCCTATCTCAGCACGTTTCCAACTGTCAGTTCTAACTGTATGCAATCCCATAGTGACAGAATACTTTAAGAGAAATGGCTCATTAACTGTGAATCTACGAAGTCCACTCTCTTCAGTGAATTCAAATTAAACCCAAAGACTTGCTAGCTCATAACAGAATTCCCCACACAATTTTTGTTGTTTTTTTGCACTGTCGACTCAAAGTAAAATATTCACACCATCTACTATAAAATATTTTGTTCAATCCTATAAATGCACTGATATAAAAAATGTTAGTGAAAGTATATCTTCAAAATTTATGAATTAAAGAGCTATTTTAATAAGATATGGATTACCCAATTCTATTACAGGTAAATAGCATACCTTTTTGCCGAGAGAGTACTGTGGACAGTAAAGCTCAAATTTGAAATGTAGAATAGGTTTTTAGAAAATTCCCAGTAACAACTCTATGAGGAGACAGATGTTAAAAGAGAAGAAATAAATAGGATATCTCTTTATTATCTTATAGAATGAATAGTTCCTGACTAAATCTTTCACCTCTTGTCTGTGCCAAGTATATACGCCAGCTGTTTTTACTTTCCAGTTGTCAACACTCACACTGTATTTTCCTTAATATTTCTACCAAATCAACCATCACCAAACATCAGTTGTTTGAGCAAGTTGCTGTCAAGCTCCAGAAGATACCTAGTTAAGCTATACTAGGTTTAGCAAACAAACTTTTTATTGGACACAGTACTTGTGCCCCTGAGTTGAAGTTAACATTAGCAAAGCACAAAAGCAGTTGTTCTAGGAGCTAGATGGGAAATCTAGATGCAAATGAACACTATGTTTTCTAAGTACCTGAGGAGAGCTTCAACTAGTTATTCTGTATTCAATGAGATACTACAGGACACAAAGCTGACCTCAAAAATACACAAAATCTTTTCACATAGTATACATACTTCATAGCAATCAAAACCCAAATCTAATCTTAGGTTTGCAAAACCTAGTATCTGTAAACATTTTCAAAAACTGGTCTTCTCTTTTTCAAGGTTTATCTGCTCTAACTCCTAAACAAAGTTACTCTAGAAAAGAGTTCAAATACTCTTGAAATATATCACTTTCTAATTCAAGATTTGATCATCTCATGTAATCAATGAGCCTCTGTCCCTACTACTGGAAAATATTTTTAATCGACTTATACTGAACAGCAAACGCTATTTTTTGTTCAGGTATTCTCTACAACTTTGAATATTGTTATACTGACCCTAGATACTCATTCTGAATCAATTAAGTTCCAGAATTCTGTCTAAATTCTATATCATACTGCAAAATAATTAGAATCCCTCTGTTCTGATCAAACAGCTCAGAAATGCCCAAGAAGAGATTCTGAATAGTGTATGTATCTGTATACACACATACGCTTACATATATGTATATGGATATGTGTAGATGCATGAGTGCATTCCCAAAGGAAAGGAGGTTCAAGGCACAATTCGTGCAGTCTTTTCTTTAAAAATTGGGGGAAAAAAACCCTAACAAATTCATGAAGAAGAATAAAATAAAGAGTGTAATGAGAAGTCCCATCTGCCTATGACATAATAGCCAAGCATGATTTTTTAGAATCTTTTTCCTTAAACTAATTTAACAAAATGTTCTTAAAACCTAGAGAGTATTGAGATGGGGGTGGGGGTATCAATTAGCATATATTTTGGAATTCAAATATAGTTTATTGGTAATAGAATTTAGCCTAATTTTCATTTCTATTATTTCTAAAATCCTAATCAATTTTGATAAAAGGAAAAAACTAAAAGATGTACAAGCTTAGAATATATCCATTCTTCTTCTGGCTCATGAAAGATATATTTGTAAAATATTTATATGCAAAAAAATCCCTATATATGTTGCAAACTATATTTCATGCAATACATACTCTGCATTAACTATCTACCTGAATAAAGATTTTTTTCCCTGAGTGCAGAAAGATAAAAATTTAGTATAAAAGGACATTGGCTCAGAACAACATACCAGATGAACATAAAAGGTTAATTTTAATAATCAAATTCATAATTCATCTAATCTAGGAAATGCCAAGAATAGTTTAAAGAGATATTCCATTTAACATGAACTAATGCACCAACTGTCAGTAACAGAGAAGATGACTAAATGATTCTGAAATACAATATGCTTGTGTTTAATGACATCAGTAGACATGTAGGAAATTTGCAGGAGATTATTTGCCCAGTTACTGTGCTGCTTGTAAAACCATTACTAGACTACAAATCTTATTCTACTTTTAGAACTGCCCATGATCCAAGAAAAGGAAAAAAAACCAGCACAAAACATATTATTCTTTTCTTAGACAGGTACATTTTGGTGAAAACACAATTTTAAGAATGTTATGCTTTTGTTTCTGGCACAGAAAAACCTCTCTAAGCATTATTCATATTATTTCTCTCCCCTAAAGTTAACATACTTTAATGCCATATGGGCACAAATTTACTTCTGTTCATTTAAACTTGCAATTAAACTTTATAACATAGAAAACTGCTAAAGTAAAATAATCCCATTCCACTAAAAGGCTTTTTTTCCCCTCTAAAATAACATGGATGATGTGCCAAATGGCTGGGGTGGTAGCTCATTATTCCTTCAGAGAGAATCCAAGTTTGAGGCTTATCTTGGGTTCTCACACGTAGTGGCAAAACCTTGGAGTGCTATGATGGGTTAGAAAGGGCAGATCTAATGCCTGAATTGAGTGCATACATTCTGAGGGCATTGGTTGTTTAGTAATCTAATGAGTAATGCATTAGTATATTCATCAATGCATTTTAACTTTTTAAATAACAAAGTCTTCTGTAACTAAAATACTCAAACCATCTCACAGAAAGAACCCTTTATGCTATCCAGGAAATATTCTTATTTTCCTTTAATCTAGGTCAACTTTTTAAAGTCATGAAATCCCATTTAGAGACTCAAAGAAATAATTTGTGGAATTCCAATTAATAGGGAATCAGAAAGTTAATATACTGTCTAAGAAGTAAGCAGCAGGATCTGGTCCAGCATATCAATAATCCTAAATATATATTCATAAAATGGGTAGATGAGGACATAAGGCATCCACAGTTACAGGAGGAAGATCAAAGAAAGATTTCTAAGTAATCAGGCAAAAATATGGAGGGAAAAGCCGGCACACACAAAACAACATTCTCTACTATGTCTTCAGTATCAACAGTGATACATTTTTTACTCCATATATAAAGAATCTGAATAATGTTGTTAGAGCAATTATTCAGTGTAAACAACTGTACACAAATTCCAGCTGTCAGTAACATGACAAATAGACCAAAACATAGATGACTTCAAAAGAAAAAATAAATACTGCCTTTTTGAAATTGAAATACAGTCACATATCTAATTATATTAATCAAATTCATAAAAAGCATCCACAAAAAACCTACACCTAACATTATACTTGATGGTGAAAGACTGAATGCGTTCTTCCTAAGACAAGGAATAAGACAAAGATTTGTATTTTCAACACTCTTATTCAATAACACCATGGTAGAAGTTTTAGCCAGTGTAATAAGATAAGAAAAGAAGAGATATACAAATCAGAAAGTGGAAATGAAACCATCACTATTTTCAGATGATACATTATTTACATAGAAAAAAAATCCTGAAACAAATAAGTGAATGTAGCGAGGAACACATGATACAATATAAACTTTAAAAAATTAATATTTCTATATATAGCAATGAAAATAAGAATGTTTAAGTTAAAAATATAATACCATTCATAATCACTAAAACAAATGAAATACTCTGTTGTACAATTAACGAGTACTGGACTTATATGATGAAAACTACAAAATGCTGACAAAAGAAATCAAAGACACAAAGAAATGCAGACAGCCACCTTCTTCATTTAAGAGTAAACATAAAAAGATGCCAGTTCTCCACAAATTGATAAGCAAGTTAATGCTTACATGTTATTCAAATCCAAGGAAGATTCTTTTAAGATACAGCTAAGCCTATTTTTTAAAAACATATGTGAAAAGGTTAAGAAGCTAGAATAGAAAGAACAATTTTGAAAATGAAAAATAAAGTGGACGGGCTTAGTCTAACCCTAGCTACAGCAATGCAAACTACGGGGTATTGTCAGAATGACAGACACAACAAAAAACTGATACATTGACACACACACATATGACCAAGTGAATGTTGAGATAGAAATGAAAGCAATTCGATGAAGAAAACATAACAGTCTTTTAAATAAAGGGTCCTGGAGTATCTGAATACCCATACGCAAAAAAGTGAACCTTTGTCTAAACCTCATACCTTATACAAAACTTAAATAAAAATGGATAATAGATTTAAATATGACATGTAAAACTATAAAACTTCTAGGGAAAAAATAAAAGAAAATATGCAAGATGTACGATTAAGCACAGTCCTTAGATTTAATACCAAAAGCATGATCCATAAAAGAAAAAGCTGATAAACTAAACTTCATCAGAATTAAAAACTTATGTCCTGTAAAAGATCTGTTAAGAGGATAAAAAGACAAACTATACAGTGGAAAAATATGCAACTGATTCTCATTACTCATGGTACATATGTTCTATGAATTCTCCATAAACACTGAAATAGTTAAAACTCAAATATAGGCTTCTGCCAGACTCTAGTCACAACATTTTCATCAACCAATCAATACATAATCCTATTTTATGTGTGTTTCTGATTAAAGTCACCTTATTAAACATATATTGATTCATTAGCACTGAGCTGAAAGCCGGCAGCACCAGCAGGTCATGCCTGAACAAAGCTCATCTAACATACGTATTTGCTCCATTAGACACTTTACAGACTCTCTACTTTCAAGAAGAGTAGACCTTCAACATTATCTTGAAGGTCGCTTTACAGAGAAAAATTACCAATAAAAAGCATAACAATGGAGAAAAATGTGGCCCTAAAAACTCTGCAAAAAGTACCCTAGTTTACAATTGGAGAGTTAAAACAGAAGGCAGAGCATCAGCTTGTTTGATCTTGGTTAAGAACATGTGTGTAAGGTGATTCAAAAATTTCACTACTCTGTGCATATTTGTAAATCACTGTAATACCAACACAATAGCAGTATTGTTACAAATTAATTTTAGCAAGTAGGTGAATTTACAAATACAAATTCAAATTATTACAAATAATAAACACTGACCATATTTGCAAACCAAATATCTGAAAAAGAATTAGTATCTAGAATATATAAAGAACACACAAAATTTAAGAGTAAAAATACCCAAACAATCCAATTAGAAAAGGACCAAAAGACAATGAGACATTTCACTGAGGAGGATATATATATCAAATAAGCATATGAAGCGATGCTCAACATAATTAGCCACTGGAGAAATGCAAATTAAAACCACACTGAAACATCATCACACATCTATGAAAATGGCTAAAATAAAAAATAAGTGACAATATCAAGTACTTGGTGAAGATTAAGAGAAAACAGATAACTCACGCATTGCTGTTGGGAATGGAAAATGATATAATCACTCTGGAAAACAGTTTGGCAGTTAAAAAAAGAAATTGAACATGTTGAGGTACCCGGGTGGCTCAGCTGGTTAAGTGTCCAACTTTGGCTCAGGTCATGCTCTGGCGATTCATGAGTTCAAGACCCACACCCAGCTCTTCCCTGACAGTTCAGAGTCTGTGCCTGATCTTTTGTCTCGCCCTCTTGCTGCCCCTCCCCAGCTCACGCGCGCGCGCGCTCTCTCTCTCTCTTTCTCTCTCAAAAATAAATATTAAAAAAATTAAAGATATAACTACCATACAAGCCAACAACTGTACTCTTGGGCATTATGCCAGAGAACTAAGCAATTATCCTGAAACAAACACCTGTATACAGATGTTTATAGCAGATTTGTTCTAATAGTCTCCAACTGCAGAAAAAAAGAACAGATGTCCATTAACAGGTGAATTGTTAAAAAAAAACTCTGGTATACCTATACTCTGGAACAATGCTCAGCAATAGAAAATAATGAATACATACAACAACCAAGATAAATCTCCACAGAATTATGTTGAATGAAAACAAACAATCTCAAGAAGCTATATACTAACTCTAATCCCATTTATTTAACAATGAATAATAAAAGCATAGTATTGGAGAAATGATTAATAATAAACAAGGGTTAAGAATGAGGGCACTGAGATGAGCAGGAGGTAGCTAGGGCTATAAGAGATTGTAGTGGTCATGGAGATGATCTATATCTTGACTGTATCAATTTCACATTTGTGGTTTCAATACTGTACCATTATATACAAGATGTTAGCAATGGAGGAAATGGGATAAGGGTCCATTTTTCTATCTTACATCTTATAACTGCATATGAATCTACAACTATTGCAGACTAAAAAGCTAATTATAACAGTGAAATGCAGTTATGTTTCCAACTGTATTATTTAGTATGCCATACTGTTTTTTTGAGATAGAAATTTCTAAATTTTAAAATTCATATTACTTACTTCAAATAAATTAAAGTTAAAAGAGGAATTATGGATTTTAAAAGGTGAGTGAAAGGATAAATTACCTTACAGAAAAATAATGAAATAAAATACAGAAGTGCTTACACAATAAAAACTTGTTTTTAAGTGTCCAGAGTAACAACAGTAATAAAGTATTTCATTATTGTTTTTTCCTCAACAGAAAATGATTTAGCAATTTCGAAATTACAACTAAAATGAAGGTTTAGATGGGTGCCGGGGTGGTTCAGTCGGTTGAGTGTCCGACTTCGGCTCAGGTCATGATCTTACGGTTCATAGGTTTGAGCCCCGTGTCAGGCTCTGGGCTGACCACTAGCTCAGCCTGGAGCCTGCTTCAGATTCTGTGTCTCCCTCTCTTTCTGTCCCTCCCCTGTTCATGCTCTCAAAACAAATAAATAAATGTAAAAAAACAAAAATAAAAAATTAAAATCAAGGTTTAGAGTGTGAGTACAGCACTAATTCAGTTCTACACAATCTGATGTCACAAATTTGATCCAATTATGAGAAATAGTTATTGTTCTGTCTTCTGGCTCTTGGATGCATTTCTGACAAACCATCTGACAATTTCATACCCCATCAGAAAGAGGGAAATGATTTCAAAATCTATTTTTCCTCCCAGAAAAAGAATCAAGGAGAAAAGAGCAAAAACAACCTATATATTTGGGAATGTTGTACTATCTTTATTTGCAACATCATGCAAAGATCCATACAATTCACCAAGAAAAAAATAATCCATTGCCTATTTCTAAATGATATGGCAATAATATATATTAATTAAAAAGCATAAAGTTTTTTTAAAGCAATAGTTGCAATAAAATCTTTAATATGTGGAGATGCCTGGGTGGCTCAGTTGGTTAAGCATACAACTCTGGATTTTGGCTCAGGTCATAATCTCATGGTTGTGAGATTGAGCCCCATTTCTGGTCCTGTGCTGAGTTGTGGAGCCTGCTTAAGATTCTCTCCCTCTGTCCCTATCTGCCCCCTCTCAAAAATAAAATGAAATAAAATAAAAATAAAATAATTTCAACATCTATACCACAGCAAGAAATATATATACATACAGCAAGAAATTTATATAATAGCTTATATTGATTGAGTTTAACAAAAACAAACTCTTAAGAACTGTGAAGGGTCTGAGATTTTGATATTACTCTACTAAAAAGTATATGCTAAAAAGTTAGCATATTACAGTTCAAGGATGTTGATAGAAGACTCAAGACTTTAGGATCTGCACCTTCTACTACTCATGACACAGCAAGCAACAGGGGCATATTGTGTCAGTCTTCCTTGCCCTCGAGTCCCATACAGGCAACACAACAGGCCCAAAGGACACCTGCCCACACAGGGTTGCATTATGAGAAGTGCCTTGGGCCAAGGGCCCAGCACTTTTGGAGAAGCTAACATTACTGCAAACAAGCAAGGCCCACTCTCCAAGGAAACTGGCTCAAAGCAGCAGATGGAAGTCCTCCAAACTAGCAAACTCAGCAAGAATGTACAGGCAACGTCCAGCTCCTCCCCAGCAAGAGCACTTAATTTTTTTTTTTTTTTTTTTAAGGAACAGTGTTTACACCCGACAGAAGAATTCAGAAAAACTTAAGATACAAGTACTAATGAAACAACTGAATTACTATAAAACATAAAAGTTTTATATTTTATTTTTTTAAGAGAAATACACAATGAAATTAAGTATTAGCCAACAGCAACACCACACCCAAGATCTAGTACCTATATTCTCTACAAGCTAAATTAGTCTGTGGCCAGAATTTACAAATGAAGAAGCACTTCTCTGCCACCTTTTGTTTACCAGTGAGGCTGTCAATTACTATAAAATATGACTTAACCTTAGAAATGTGAAACAGGAGTTGAACTCGGGGTAGGAGTTTATGAGAACTAGCTGAGAATAAAGGTTAAAATTAATAAAAATATTTCCAAAGACCAGGCAATATAGCCCCACAAAACCTCACACCTCACCAAAAGAAGGTGTTTGGTGCTTCTCAAAATTTAAAGTGCATATTAATCACTTGGATATAGTATTAAAATGTAGACTGATTCAGTAGGTCTAGGGTGAAGCCTGGGAATGGGAATAGACATTTCTAGTAAGCTACAAGACGTTATCTATACTGCTTAGATTAAGCATACTTAGAGTAGTAAGAATTGGAAGACCTTCACCAACTGCCAAACCATTGCCTAGGCAAACTGTGTGGTGCATTACTCTCTAAATTTGTTCAACAATGAGATTTTGAAATTTTCCATCACTGGAAAAAAATTCACGTTACTCACATATGCTGCCTTTAAGTTGTGACTAATAATAATTAAAAACTTTACTTTCAGGTAGTGTTACGTGGATTCATATGATTGTATGTTCTATATAGTATATCCATGTGCTTTTCTCCACATAAAAATATTTGCAGCAAATTGGCCCTCAAGATTATCTTAATGTAGTTCTTAATTATCTTCTGGTATAAGATCTATGTATAAAGGTAGTACTGATTCCAACTTCAATTAACCAATTTAGCTCACAATGTGCTCTTCCTGCTGCTAGTATTAAGAATAAACCTAAATATATAATTCATTTCTTGGCACTTTTTAAAAGGTCTTTTGATAACATTTGAGCAATATGTAGGTTTCTGTACAAGTTCAGAGAATAAACTCATTTTAACAGGGTTGTGAAAACTTGCATCTTGGGAATAAACTAATTTGATTTCTGGAAAGAAATGTCAGGATCATGTATTAAGTATTATGCCTCTCAAAATTAGACTTGTCTTTATAAATCCTTAATCCCAAGAAATATGACTCTTTCAGAGAATAATGGCAAACGCATCTGTTCATATTCAGAAGGTTTGTCTACCTTCCTCAAATACCTTCCTCAAATTATTTAGCCTATTAATATAAAGGATACTATTCAGAATTAAGCATTCATATACAAAACATAAGAGTTACAAGTATAGTAAAAAAAAAAGGATTCATTTTAAAAAAGAACAGCTTCCACATGCTTCAATAAATGAATCAATATATCAATACACTATAAATTGTCACTATTTCTTTTTGTGATTTTTGTGACTCAAAATTCCTCAATATAAGAACAGAAATCTAGATATCAAGACCTAGAGATCTCATCAAATAAAAATATCACACTATGATCTGTCTAAAATATTTTTTAAAGGAGCTAATCAATATATATTCAATAACCTTGATGAATGATAAAACTGATAAATAAAAAATTACTCTACAAATGGTCTCTCTTAAGCTGACTAAAATGCAACACCCAAATGTTTTTCAAGGTAGATTTTAAGACAACAAAGATAAGTAAGCAAACATTCCACACCCTATTTTTTACTTTTATATTTATATAAAATTTTTCTTTTTTTATTTCAAGATTTTATTTAAATTCTAGTTAGTTAACATATATGGTAATATTGGTTTCAGCAGTAGAATTTAGTGATTCAATACTTACATATAACACCCAGTGCTCAACGCAAGTGGCCTCTTTAATACTCATTACCCATTTAACCCATCCCCATTCTATATTTAAGAATCTCTATGGTTTGCTTCCCTCTCTTTTTAAAAAATATTTATATAGCAAAATTTTAAATACACTATTTTTTCTCATACTAAAACCAGACCCATCTTAATGAGTTAAAATCTACATTGACATAACTATAATTTCTTCAGTGTGAACTTTACACTGGTAGTTTATCACTGATGCAATCTGTGTTGGTAGTTTTGAGAAGGGATTTTTAACTATTTCTTTAATAATATAAAGTTAAAATAGCCTAGTTCAAGTTCAGGTTATCTCTTCTTTAGTAAAATTTTATAGGTTGTGTTTTTCAAGGACCTTGTTATCTGTGTTGTTGATTTACTGGCATAGAGTTATTCATAGTTTCCCTTACTATCCTTTTAGTATCTGTGTAATATGTAGTGATATCCCTTCCCTTTCACCTAAAATTATCTATTTGTATCTTCTGGTTAGGGCTTTATCAAAGTTTCTGCTAACATCAAAGAACCAGGTCTTGGTTTCATTGATTTGGTTTTTTTTGGGGGGGGGGTGAGGGCCTTTCTGTTTTACATTTGCTTCATTTTCATTCTTTATTTCTTCTACTTACTTTCAATTTAATTTTTTTCTTTATCTAGTTTCTTAAGGTGGAAGCCTAGACATCATTCTTAAACCTTTTTATGTTTCTAATATAAAGTTACTGCTATAAAAGTTCCTGTTAAACATTGCTTTAGCTGTACCCCCACTAGTTTTAATATGTTGTATTTCCATTTTCACTACATTAAATAAATATTCTAATTTTCCTGGGAATTTCTTCTTTGACTGCCAGGTTATTCAGAATTGTATTGTTTGGTTTTGAACAATAAAATTGGGTTATTCCATATAACTCTCCGTCAGAATGTACTATATATATATGGTCAAAGAATATACTTTTCATGACTTAAATCCCTTTAAGTTTTTTATACTTGCATTATGGCTAAGAATGTGGTCTATTGTATTTTAGGTGTATTCTTATGTAGTTAAATGGAATGTTCTAAAATTATCAACTTGATGATGTTACATAATATTGTTGTTCAAATTTTATATCCTCTTTAATTTTCATCTACTTTTTCTATGAGTTATTAGGAAGGATACTGAAATCTATGATTGTAACTGAATTTATCTACTTCTTTCAATTCTATCAGTTTTTGGTCTATGCATTTTGAAGGTCTGTTATTAGGTATATAAACTCTGTGAATTCTGCACTCTTTTTTTTTAAGTTTTTATTTTATTTCATTTTTTTATTTTTGAGAGACAGAGACAGCGCGAGCAGAGGAGGGTCAGAGAAAGAGGGAGACATAGAATCTGAAGCAGGCTCCAGGTTCTTAGCTAGCTGTCAGCACAGAGCCCGATGCTGGGCTCAAGCCCACGAACCATCAGATTCTGACCTGAGCTGAAGCCTGACGCTTAGCCGACTGAGCCACCCAGGCGCCCCGAATTCTGCACTCTTAGTAATTAATTCATTTATCATGACTAAATGATAATGCACTCTTAATAATTAATTCATTTATCATGACTAAATGACCCTGGCTAGTCCTAGTAACATTACTTGCTCTGGAATCTAATTTGTCTGATATGAATATACTTGTTCCAACTTCCATTTGATTAGTGCTAATAACATGGTTATCATTTTTCTATGTTTTTATTTTTACACTTTGTGTCTTCATATTTAAAGCAGGTTCCTATACATAGTGTAAGGCTAAGCTGCCTTTTTTTTTTCCACAGCTCGTTTTTCACTGCACTTTTACCTATTTCTAGATTCCTTGGATAGCCCCCCCCAAGCTGCCTTTTTAATCCAATACAACATTCTCTGCCCTTTAATTGGGTTTTTTAGACCATTTACATTTAAAATAATTGTAATATTATTGAATTTAAATCTGACTTCTTGCCGTTTCTCTCAGGTCTTCCTTTTTCCCTTTTTGCTCATTTCCAGGCTTCTTTTATACTGAGTTTTTTAGCTATATCTTTTTATCTCCAATATTAATTTATTAGTTAAGTCTCTTTGTGTTCTTTATGAAGTTAGTCCAAAAATCACTGTATATATTTTTAAAATATCAGAGTCACTCTTCATTTTATAATACTTCACATAGAGAAGACACTTACAATATTTTCATTTCTTTCTTCCTAACCTTTGTGCTAAGATCATACACTTTATTTGCACATATACTTTATAATCTACAATGCATTATATTTTTGTTTAAAAAGTCAATTACCTTTTGTTATCAGCTTTACTGAGTTATGATTTCACAAAATAAAATTCATCCTTTTGAACTGTACAACTTAGTGATTCTTTTCTTTTTATTATTTGTTTACTTTGAGAGAAATAGAAATACCCTGAACAGGGCAGGGATAGAGAGAATCCAAAGCAGGACTGACACTGTCAGTGCAGAACCCAACACAGGGCTTGATCCTGTGAACTGTGAGATTATGACCTGAATCGAAATCAAGAGTATGAAGCCTAACTGACTAAGCTACCCAGTCTCCCCATAATGGTTCTTAATATAGTCACAGAATTATGAAAACATCAACACTATCTAAAGTTAGAACATTTAGAACATTTCCAACATCCCTCAATAGAAATACTCGCCCATGATTAGTCACTCCCTATTCTTCCCTACTCCTAATGGCTTGTACTTTATTTTATGTTTCTATTGTATTTGCCTCTTCTGGACATTTCGTACATTAGACTAGTTCAATATGTGTGTGTGTGTGTGTCTGTTTGACACTGGTGTCTTTCATTTGCATAATGTTCTCAAAGTTCATTTGTATTCCAGCATATATCAGTACTTCATTAATTTTACTGCCAAATAATATTTCACTGTATGGATATACAACATTTTGTTTATCCATTCATCAGCTGATAGACCTTTGGGTTTCCACTATTTGGTGCTTATGAATAAGACTGCTATGAACATTTACAGACACAGGTTTTCAATTCTCTTAGATTTACACTTAGGATTGGGGTTTCTGGGTCACTCAGTAACTCTATGGCCATATGGCTTAACATACTGAAATACTGCCAGACTACTTTCCAAATCAGCCTCACCATGTTACAATCCCACCTACAATGTATGAAGGATCTGATTTCCTCAACTTCCACCAATATTTGTTACTAACTTTCTATTTTGTTATAACCATGTTAGTGGATGTAAAGTGAAGTCTGATGGTTTTTATTTGTATTTCCCTAATGACTAATGATGTTAGCATCTTTTTATGGCTATTTGTATACTTTCTACTCAAAAATATTTATTCAGACATTTTGTCTACTGTAATTGTGTCAACTCTTTTTTAAAGAAATTTGGCATATATTAAAAAACACTTATATTTTCCCACCTATTTAACATTTACCATGTTCACCATTCTTTTGTGTACATACGAATTTCCATCTGGTATAATTTTTCCTTCTTCCAGAGGACCTCCTTCAATATTTTGTGTAATACTTATCTGATGTTGGTGAATTATTTCAGTTTTTATATGCCTGGAAAGAGGTTTATTTAGCCATCAGTTTCATATAGTACTTCTGCTGGTAAGAGAACTCAAGATTGGTTTCTTGCTTTTAGAATTTTGAAGTTGAAACTCTAGTATCTTCTGGCTTGCATTATTTCTACTAAAAAATCTATTATCATGTTATCTTTTTACCTATACCTGCTTTGAGAAATTTCTCCTTATCAGTAGTTCTTAGTAGTCTTATTTTTATGTAGGCTCCATACCCAACATAGGGCTTAAACTCATGACTCTGAAATCAAGAGATGGATACTCTACGGAATGAGCTAGCAGGGTGGCCCCAGCAATTTTATTATATTGTGACTGTGTGATTTTCTTCATGTTTATGCCGTTTGGGATTCACTGTACCTCTTAAGTCTGTTGGTTCATAATTTCCATCAAATTTGGAAAAGTTGCAGTCATTATTTCTTCAAGCATTTTTTTTCTGTCAGCCATTTCCTCTCCTGCTGTGACTCCAATAATAAATATCCAAGGCCTCTTGATATTGTCCCACAGCTCTATTCCTTATTTTCATTCTTCTTTTCCATTTCATTTGGGTGATTTCTACTGTTATGCTTTTAGTTCACTTATCTGTATTTTTGCCGTGTCAAATATGCTATTAATCTCATCCACTGTATTTTTCAAATCAGTTATTATTCTTTTCATCTCTAAAAGTTCAATTTAGATTATTTTATCTCCTATTTCCCTCCTTATCATGCTCATGCACGTCTCTATCTTCTTAAACCATGAAGTATATCTGTAATAGATGTTTTAATATTCTTATTTACTAATACTAGCCCATGTATCATTTTGAATTTATTTCTATTGATCCAAATTTCTCCTGGTTTCAGGTTGTATCTTCCACTTTTCTTCTTGCCTGATAATTCTGAGATGCCAGACATTGTTTATGTTGACTGCTGGATTTTATTGTATTCCTTAAAATATACTGAGGTTTTATCCTGATACTGTGGGATGCAGTTAAGTTACTTTGATACTGTTTAACTCTTGTGAGGATGTTTTGAAGCTATACTGAAGCAATTCTTGAATAGCCTTTAGTCTGCAGTTAATTTGATTCCAGTACTAAGGCAATGGTCTTCTGAGAAACACCAAATGTCGCACATGTAGATCATTTCACTATCACTCATGGACACACAAACTATTCCTGGCCCAAGGAAAACTTTAGAAATTGTTTTGCCTGCTCCTTTCCAGTAGTTTATCCTTGTCTTTGGCAGATTACTAAAGTATACATGTTAGTAGATTATTCACATGCACACATTGCTCAATACTCAGCCAAAAACTGAACATAAGCCCACTAAAGATCTCTAGAGCATTTTCTCATTTTGGTTCTGTCCAGCTTTCTCCTTTCCAGTATATTGCCCCATAAATTTGAGCAAATCATAGCCACCTTGGGCTCCAAACTCTGAACTCTTGTCTCAGCAACTCAGTGATACCTCCAAGCTATGTTTGGGTTTCCTCTCCCTATGCTGTAGCCTGGAGCCTCTCTACAGGCAGTGAGTTAGTGTGCAATGTCTGAAAAACTATTATTTCATACTTTTTCTCTGGCTTTTTATTTAAGTCAGGGAAAAAATTCTTTCCATGTTACTCTATTTTGGCTAAAAGTAGAAGTCCTATATACTTTTAGAAATGAAAACAATTCATTTACCAATTTTCTGTCATATAACCAAGGCCTTTTCATTGAGTATTATTCTACTGCCTAGAATTCTGGGATGTTTGTCTATCTTACATATGTCATACCCATTATGCTACATCTATGATTTCTAGGTCATTTTCGTTAAAGTGGGCAGAGCACACTGTAAACATTTAAGAAAACACTTGTAATGAGTGAAAGTTTCTTTAAATTTTATAGTTTACTACACACACATACACACACACAATTTCTTATAGTAATTATATTGACAATTTCTTTCAGTACTTGCCTTTATTCAATCTTTCCTAATTATTCAACTTTGTTTTCATAAAAACAAAAATTCTTTTTCTTTAAGTTTTCTTGGGTTTATAGAATTATTTAATTTTTTTGGTAATCTTTTATTTATTTTTGAGAGAGTGGGAGAGTGCGAGTGGGGAAGAAACAGAAAGAGAGGGAGACACAGAATCCGAAGCAGGCTCCAGGTTCTGAGCTGTCAGTACAAAGCCTGAAATGGGGCTCGAACTCACTAACGGTGAGATCATGACCTGAGCCAAAGTCAGACACTCAACTGACTGAGTTGCCCAGGTGCCCCTTGGGTTTATAGAATTATAATGAAAAGCACAAACGGAATACATTAGTTTGGGAATAAAATCATCAGGAGGTAAAGGGACAGAGAATACCCAATGCTAGCCACAATATTTATGGTGAATTAGTCATTCAATAAGTTAGTGAGCCAAGAGTCAGAAATTTGTTAATAAAGCTTCCTCTAAATAATCAAATTGTATCAGATAATTTAAGAACTATAACCTTTTATTAGATACATTAGAGAATAATCTGTTCACCAAAGAAAATGAGTCTCATATAAAATTGCATTAACTAGAGAGGCCTATAATCCAAAAAGGAGACTGTGGCCAGGAAATCCACCTTCCCTAATAAAGGTAATAATGTGAAAATTTTAAATACAGGTTTTGACAGGGACTTTGAATAAGACAAAAGGTGAAGTTTGTATGATAGTATGATAAAAAGACCAAGTAAGAGAAATGGTGTAGACAATGTCTCAGACATCAGTAAGTGATGTTCATAGTATGGCAATAATATAACATAACATACATACTACAGACAGAGCATGTCCATGTCTGAATTTGTACCAATAAATCAGTTATTTCTAAATAACAAAATTTAGCATATTATCGATACAACTTTAAAATGGCAAATCAGCTATATTTTCATAGAGAACTATTACAAGCCAGGATCTTAACTTGGACTGAAAACATTACAATCTCCAAATTATCCTTTAATAAACTAAAGACATAATTTGTAAAACATTACTTTAAAAAGAATGATGGCTTCTGTTTTTTTAATATTTATTTATTTTGTGGGGGTGGGCAGAGAGAGAGAGGGAGAGAGAGAATCTCAAGCAGCCTCCACTGTTCAGTGAGAAGCCTGACACAGGGCTTGATCTCACAACGGTAAGACCAGGACCAGAGTTGATATCAAGAGCCAGATGCTTAACCAACTAACCCACCCAGGAGCTCCAAAGATGACCTTCTTAAATGGTCAACTTACTTCATTAAAAGAACTTACTATGTTTAAAATAGTGATTTAGGGGTGCCTGGGTAGCTCAGTCAGTAAATGTCTGACTCTTGATTTCAGCAAAGGTCATGATCTCACCATGGTGAGACTGAGTCCCACAATGGGCTCAGTGCTGAACGTACAGCCTGCTTGGGACTCTCTCCCCCTCTCTCTGCCCCTCCCCTCTCCCAAAATAAATAAAAACCTAAAATACTGATTTACAGTGTTAGAAAGAATGGCTTAGAGCAACTGGGTGGCTTAGTCAGTTAAGCGCCTGACTTCGGCTCAGGTCATGATCTAGTGGTCCGTGAGTTCGAGCCCCGCGTCAGGCTCTGTGCTAACAGCTCAGAGCCTGGAGCCTACTTAGGATTCTGTCTCCCTCTTTCTCTGCCTCTCCCCCACTTGTGCTCTATGTCTCTGTCTCTCAGTCTCTCAAAAAGAAAAAAAAACCTTTAAAAAGTTAAAAAAAAAAGATGGCTTGGCCTAAAAATTAAAAAAAAAAGCTAACTATATTAAAATAAAAAATGGGTATTTTATTATCAAAATGCTAGGTCTAAGATACTAAGAAATTCCTTATGAATAGATCATTGAATCAAAATTTCGAATATTTGATACTAGAAAGCAGTATGATGAAGAACTATGAATATGAGATCTCATAGTAAGACACTAAATGTTCTTACGCAAGTCATTTGCCTTTCTCTGGTTCTATCTAGACATATCTGAAATCTATATGAAAAATTTTAAAAGGCATCCAGCAGATAAGTTCTGGATAATAAGTAAATTAAATATGGTCAGTTCTTCAGAGTATCACAAAAGAAAGCAGTACTTCCCTAAGACTATAACTAATTATTTCCTGACTGTGGTACCTTCAAAATTCAGGTACCAGTGCTTCTAAGGTTTGTGCCACTGCCTAAAGCACTGTATGCTCTCAATGTAGAAGCAGAGATTTTTGTTGTTGTTGTTAATCTTCAGAAAATAAAATAATCCCCTTCCTTCATTGACAGGGTTACTTTAAAGGGATCATAAAGTATGACCAAGTTCTCTGGAATGTTCTCTTTTCCCATCTATATGAACAGGAATACCTTATGCCTTACCTCTCAACCTCACCTATTTAAAATTTTGCAGATATTTTTCCCTGTTAGATTTTTATACCCATGGGTATAAAAAAAATGGATTTATGGGATGCCTAGGTGGTTCAGTCAGTTAAGCAACTGACTTGGTTTCGGCTTGGGTCATAATCTCACAGTTTGTGAGCTCAAGCACCCTGTTGGGCTTCATACTGACAATGCAGAGCTTGTTTGGGATTCTCTGTCTCCCCCTCTCTCTGCCCCTCCCCTGCTCATCCCCTCTCTCAAAATAAATAAAAATTTAAAAAAAATGGATTTATTACTACTTGAATACCAAACCTTCTCATTCTACATAAATACTTGTTAAGTCACAATAGGAAAAATGCTTCAAATCCTATAATACTCAACAGAAAAATCATACTGTCATTTTATTCAGTGTTCAGTTAAAATATATTATTGAGTATTGGTCCTGTGCCAGGCTCTTTGCAGGGCACCAGGAACAATGTTTTAAACCAATGAACAGCCTCTGACTTCAATCAGCTTACAATTTAGAGAGAAAGAAGTTACCTAAGATAGACATTAAACACAAGAAAAAACAAAATGTGCTATAAATTATGGCAGTAAATATCCGCGTCTATGAGAATCTAACCTAATCCTGGATCAGAGAAGCTCTCACTAAAGAAGTGACACTTAAGTTATTACCTGAAGGATGGCCAGTAGTTAGATGGACAAAGGAAGATAGAAGTGTTTCATGCAAAAAGAGAGAGGCCATATTAAGGCTGTGAGAAAAATAACTTCAAATAACTCATTAAGTTCATAATGGCTTGAGTTTAGAATAGGACAGAGGAAATGAAGTTTTACAATTCTGCTCAGACCTTGAAATCCACATGAAGTAGGCAGACCTTTATTCTAAAGTCACCATGAAACAGAAGGCATTAATGTGTGTAACTTTGGAATAACATTGCCAACATAGTTGGCAAGAATTACACTTAGCCAGGGAGATGAGTTCTCCACTGATCTCCATGTAGACTTCAGTCTACAGAAATCATCATTCCTTCTCCTTGATATATATTCTTCACATGGCTTTAAGGACATTACAAGTCTTATGGTTTTCCTCTCGCCTCAATGGCTGTTCTTTTTAGTTTCCATTGCACTGTAGATAAACCTGATGTTCCTTTCAAAGGTAGAAAAGTTTGGGTTAAAATCAACAACAAATCAAAAGAAGAAATAGTAGTTGAAGGTAAATGAATGAATATATATACAACCAGGAAAACCTAACACTACAGTGGTGCCTTGAGATAGGTTGATAGCAAGAGAATTATATTGTGTCTCAGAACAACTATACCAGATACCCAGAAGGGTGAAGCTATATGTTTGCCAAGACTATTTCTGCTATGGAACCTGACAAAATCTAATCTGAGTAGCATCATATTGGAGACTTTTTGGTCATTTACTATGACGATGAATAGGATCAATTCTTAATGAATAAATGGAACTCTAGTATTATACCAGTATCTTTTGCTTATTATTTTTCAGGTTGCATGTACTATAAAGGATATCGTTTGGTAGGGGATTACTAGGAATTGCTCCCTGCTGAGCCATCAAGTCATTCAATATGAAACTCATAGCTGACTGATCACTCTGTGACTGTATACTTCAATGACTGAAAGCTTAGAAAGGTTCAAGGCTATAATGGACAAAATATAGTTGCTACATGCCTGTCATGCCATAGTGTGCTTTGTGCAAACATGTATCATCCTTGCTTCTGTGGGTCAAAAGCTAGTGAACAGGACAGAGAGAAATGGTGGGTTTCTGGTGGGAACAGAGTAGAAGGAATCACAAGGTGGGCCAGATTCCCCTCAGGGAATGGCTCCATTCTGAGCCTAAAGAAGGTGATGTGAAGTCTTATGGCATAATCACACTAAATTACATGTAGGTGTGATCACCATTTGCAGTGGCTTGTATTATGTGTCACCTTGGCTGGGCTATGGTCCTCAGATGCATGGTCAAACATGCATCTGGCTAATTTGGGCTATTTCTGTGAGAGTGCTGAATGAGATTTACATTTAAATTGGCAGACTAGGAGTAAAGCAGCTGGCCCTCAGTAATATGAGTGGGCTTCATCCATTCAGCTGAAGGGCTTAATAGAACAGAAACTTAACCAACCTCAAGCAATAGCTTATTCTGCCTGTAGATTGGTTTTGGACTTAAACTGCAACATAAATTCTTCCTTTACCGTCCAGCCTGTAGGCCACCGATCAGATTTTGGACTCACCCGGCCTCCAGAAGTTCAAGAGCCAATTGCCTAAAATAAATATATTTCTCTCTATGTACACAATCTACTATTTTCTGTTTCTCTGGAGAACCTTGACTAACACAGTATCCATTTAGGCTTAGTTTAGCCCCAACACATCTACTAAAGAGAGAGAGAGAGATATTAAACACTAAAGAAAATAAAATATAATACCTATTATAATAGAATCATTTTATAAGCACATAAGAGACACAAAAGAGAGACATGTCCATTCTAGCCTATACGGATCAGAGTAAGTCTCTTTAGAGGTTGATCTAAGCCTGAAAGATGAATAAATACTCTGCAAGCAGATGGGAAGGGGGTGGTGAAGCAACGCCCCTTGCGACAAATGGTCCCTTCAAAGAAGAAATCCACATTAGCTTTCAAGAGCTTTAAGTGTGGGGTGAGTGGGGACTAGGCCAAGAGAGGAGGCGAGTGATACTCAAACCAGAAAAATATAATAGGGTCAACTCATGAAATGTCTGCTCTGAGAATGCAAAGCAGTGTGAATTTTAGTTTGTTGCGAACCATATAAAGGTTCTAAAAACAGGCAAACTTGATCATAGTTGCAGTTTTAAAAGGTATCTTCGGTAGTAGTGCTAAGAACAAGGTCAAAGAAGTGGAAATGGTGGAAGGAAGGCAGGCAAGGATGGACCACACTGGAGGTTAACTAGCTTGGTCAGATTAAGCTGTCAAAACAAAGTACCAAGGAGTAGGTGGCTTAAACAAGAGAAATTTATATCTCATATTTCAGGACAAAATCAAGATGCTAACTGATTAGGTTCCTAGTAGGAGTTCTCTTCCTGGCTTGCAGACAGTCACCTTCTTGCTATGTCCTCACAGGACCTTCTACCAGTGTGTGCAGAAAAAGAGAGAGAGAGAGAGAGAGAGAGAGAGAGAGAGAGAGAGAGAGAGAGAGAGAGAGAGAGAGAGAGAGAGAGAGAGAGAGAGAGAGGGGGGGGGGGGGGGGGGGGGGGGGATCTCGCGCTCTCTCCTTTTTTTGTATAAAGCTACCAATCCTAACAAATTAGAACCCCAGCCTTATGATCTCATTTAACCTGAATTATCTCCTAAAAGTTCTTTCTCCAAATACAATCACATTTAAGGTTTAGGGTTCCAAAATGTGAATTTTGAGAGGTGGACACCATTCAGTTCCATAGCTAAATTGTAGTAATATAGTTAAGAGGTGATATATACCTAAGCAGAACCAAAGTAGTGGAGATGAAGAAAGATGTGATAATAAGAAGGTAAAATAACAAGACCTGGTCACTAGTTAAATATGAAAAGTGAAAGGACTATGAAGTTTCTGATTTACAGAACTGGATAAATGGTAATCCCATTCATTAAAACTGGGAAAGCAGGTAATTGGCCCACCTGAACTACCCCCAGTGAAAAGTAGAAATGAGATGTCAGGCTGAAAACACAGGGATTACTAAAGAATCTATCTACTGAAGACTCAACAACACAGTCTGAGATCTGATTTTGCTACAGTTATGAACTAATCTGTTAGCCTGTGACTGTTTTGTGGATTCTCACAGCAGACAAAAATCCTGGGTCAGACACAAAGGCCTTTATTAGTCATGACATATCATAACCATGTATACATTGGCTCCCTGGATCCTAAATTGCTGGGGGTAAGGTGATACAAGCCTGGATGGATACTTGCCCACAGCAGTTTGACTGGAAGGTGAGGAATATGAAGCTTGAGGAGCTTACCACTTTACAGAAAGCTGTAAGCTATCCTGGTTTGTTTGTTTGGTCTCATCTTATCCCTCAAGATCACATGCTACAAATACAACTTTTGAGAAATGGCCTATGTAAAAAGTAGGCAGGGCCTTGCATTCTAAGCATACATAGAAAGATATGTAAGAATGTGAGAAAGTCATGCCACAGCATCACCGACCTAGTCATTTCCCTCCTGAGCTCTGAATGGATTTATACCCCAAGCAAAATACTAAGTAAGGTATCCCTAAAAAATGGAACAAACTATTTGAAGACAACCCAAATGACAGAATGGATGCTTTCATCCTCAATAAAAGTATTCCAATTCTAATACTTGGAGGGTCCCAAACAAACTAGTACCTGCACTATTCAAAAACACTGAAGTAAAGCCTGCCAGTGAACAAGCCCCACTCACGTATAAGAAGCTTGAGCTCCTTCAAGTTTCCTATCATCTTCCACTTCTCCCCAATATTTAATTGTGAAACTTTTCAAACATACAGAAAAGTTGAAAAATAATATAATAAACACCTTGCCACTTTCATTGAATAACTGTTAACATTTTGTCATCTATGCTTCTTTTTATTTCTGTAGTCTTTTCTCCTCTCTTTCTTAAGAAACATTTAAATATAACATGCTTTGTCTGATGCGTCCTTGTGGTATCATTTACTTTTTTCTCTATATTCTATATCTCATGAAAACTAGAAGATACATCGGAAGGTCTGATTAGAGTCAGATTTAACATATATTACCAAAATATTCAGTTAATGCTGTGTATTTCAAACTGCATCACATCAGAAGAAATCTCAATGTCAGGGTATTAATACTAATTGTTTACTTAAGTAAAGTACCCATAGATCTCTATTTTAAAGTACATACTTTTCCCTTTACAACTGCAAATATACTGCAAATTGTTACTATGCAAATATTCTATGCATATAGTCCCTCTTATCCTTTAACCTGATGAAATTAGCATCCATGGATGATCCTTATCTGCATATATTAATTCATGGAGGGGTTGTACATTAGTCTTTGATTATTAATGGAACAAAATTACCACAAACTTATTGCTTCTCGACCTTTTGGCTAAGATCAAGTGCAAAATTACCAGAAACTTAAAAGTTTTAAGTTATACAATTTAGCATCTCACAATCTGTAGATCACAAGTCTACATTGGTTCTACTGCTTTCTCTGCTCCAGGTTTCACAAGGCCCAAACCAAGGCAACAGCCTATAGGTTCTTATCAGGAGACTGTGGAAGGAATTTGCTTCCAAGCTCCTTCAGACTGTTGGCAAAATCTAGTTCAGTGAGTTGCAGACCTGAGACAACATTTCCTTTAGGGCCATTAGCACAGGAACACCCTTAGCTTGTAACAGCTTCTCCCTGGGCCTTGCATGTGGGCTCTATATCTCAGGACAGCGATGGCATGTTGAATCCTCCTCATGTTTGGATCTCTCTGCTTTCCCTTCTGCTACGTCTCTTTTAATTCCTCTTCTGCCAAATCTCTGACACCAAGTCTCTGCCTTTCTTGTCGGTTTTCAAAACTTCTGTAATAGCAGTAGGTCCATCTAGATAATCCGGGATAATCTCTCTATTTTATTTTATTTTTTAATATTTATTTATTTTTGAATGAGAGTCAAAGATACAGTACAAGTGGGGGAGGGAGAAAGAGAGAGGGAGACACAGAATCTGAAGCAGGCTCCAGGCTCTGAGCTGTTAGCACAGAGCCCAACACGGGGCTGGGACCCTCAGACAGTGAGATCATGATCTGAGCTGAAGTTGGGCACTCAACCAACTAGCCGCCCAGGCACCTCATAATCTATTTATTTTAAGGTTAACTGAAGAGTAATGATAATTAGATCTGCAAAGACCCTTCACAGTATTAACTAGAGTTGGATTGAATAAGTAGAAAATGGAACTTTTCCAAAACTATTTTTAGAATTATGCTATCACAAGTGGCAAATTGGGACTTTCTATCATATTTACTACTTTTTACTAGCCAGTCTTTGGGAGAGAAGAACATTCCTTCTTCACCAGCAAATGAACTATAGTTCCTTATAAAAAGACTAGTTGCTCAATTCTTTTCATTTGATTACCAATTTTTACATAATTTTCATCTGATGACAAATTAACTATATTTTTCAATAAAATATTAACACATGGTGATTTTTTTTATTAAATGCTTTATAATCATTAGAATGCTTATCCTGTTTTATCCTCAAATTGTTCCAATTTTGGCCAAAAGAAGCCTTTCAGATTGGCTCCTCTGTCCTTTTCACATACTTCCATTAGACTAAGTGTATCCTTTCTGGTAAACATGATGTCATAGGCTCATCTTATATTTTTCCCATCCCTGATCTGGAATCAGCTTTTCCTCCAATGACCCCTGGGCTCCTTTTACTAGGCATTTAGACACCAAAATGTTACCCCTAAGTGCACTCACTGCCAAGAGGGAGCTATCATCTCCAGGCCTTTTAAGTGAATACAACCAGGAAATATATTTTTAAAATATGAATATATGGGTTTTTCTAACTGCTTTGTTATAGTATGGATCTCTTTTCCCTAATCCTGAAAATAATAGCTCACAACTACATTTACATATTTACTTATTTGCTTTAAAAAACACATTCATAAAATAGCATCAAAATTATTATACAAGTATCACTATTAACAATAAAACCAATGAGTTAATTTTAACATTACACTGGCCATTCTCAACCACAGGACAAACCCAACAAAGGAAGTACCAAGTATTATAACCAAAAGGCCTCAGAAATAATTCATTCTTTCCTCTTTGGTTATGTTACTAACTACATACATACTTCATCTTCTTTTAAATTTTGTGGTATGTTTTTTCCCAACTTATTAAAATGCTAATGGTTCAAAAATCAAAACCATACAAAAAGGTATTTGAGATTTTTCAATGCCATCCCTCATCTCATTCCTCCAAATTCCCCATAAATATTTTGAGATTATTTTCCAGTTTTTCAGAAAAATAAACAATATATGCATTGCCTCCCTATTTTCTCACACAAAAGGGAAAATACATCTGTAATTTTGTAAAACACTGCCCATTTCTCATCTAAAGAGATTATACTGCTTTATTTTATATTCCCATGAGAAACATATGAAAGGTTCTTTCTTACTATAGCCTGTCAAGCTTATAGATTTTTGTCATCCTGACAGGTGAGAAATGTTACTTTAGCACAGTCATCATTAATATGCCTCTTGATACGAGTGAAGTTAAACACCTTTTCATATGTTTATTGGCTAGTTGCATTTCTTTCCTTGAACAGCTTGTTCATGTATATTGCCCATTGGTGGGGATTATTGTGGGTTTGGTTTTGTTTGGTTTAGTTTGGTCTTTTTCAAGTTTTAGAAGAGTGAGTATTCTTTGCCAACTTCCTTGCTATCTATTACAAGATATTCCAGGCTCATGTCATTTGTTTCTGGCCACACACTGAAACATTTCTCCAAAGAATTTGTGTTGCTTTAATGAGAAATAGTATTTCAAAACCACAATCATTGATACTGGGTTGGTATTTCAAAAACACAATCAATGCTACTGGGTTCATAGGTTTTATTTAATTTTTTTTGCGTTTAGACTTCTGATCCACGGAGTTCATTCTGGTGCACATTGTGATGAATGGTCAAATTTTATATTCTTATAAATGATTATCAGTTACTTAAAGTTCCTTTTCTCCCAGTGATTTACAACTCCACTATAATATAAACTATATTTCTATGTGTATTTGAACTTTCAAAGTATTTGTGGACTTTGTATTCTATTCAACTGGTCTCTAAGTTTGTTCGTATGTCAATGCTACTTTGTTTTTAAAGAGGCTTACAGTTTTTCTCAACTATGTTTTCTCATTATTTCAGTGACTACTTCTTCAATTCTAAGATGTCTAATTACTAACACCACCTGGTTATAGTATCACACTTATAGGAAGAGATGTTAAAGAGAGATGGAAATCAAAGGAGACTGCTGACCAACTCTGGTTCTTCCTTTCTACCAGAGAAAGTTAAATTTGATGTCAGTAACAAGTAGACTAAGAGAGGAAAAGGAGAAAGAAAAATTAGAAATTAAACCTTCATAATATTAATAATAAAGTTAAATTAGAAATCTTAAACAGTACAGTTCTATTTTTATTCCATGCTCCTACCATTTGCATGGTAATTTCAGAATATAAAATGATATCATATGTATGCATCTTACTTGTTCATAACAACAGTATGAATAATTTTATTAGCACTTTACAGTGGCATATCAAAAATATTCATTTTCTAAAGTCATACAGATAGTACTAAATCACAACTAGGACCTATATTTCTGGATGGATAGCCATTTCTTTCTGTCACAACATAAGATCTGTCAACTTCACATTATATGAAGGTATTAATTATATACACATAATCATATTATATTTAAAGATTTTAATATTAAAATGGTAATTTATATTATTGTTCCTTAAGTTGCTCCCATTCCAAATACCTAAATATGGCAATTGAAAACCACCCTAAGACAAGGAGATGGTGGCTGAGTAGGACAACCCTAGGTTCAACCTCATTCCATGAATACAACTTGATAATTATCAAACATCCTAAATACCCCAGAAATCAACCTGAAAACTAACAAAGCAAACTCCACAACTAAAGGGAAATAAGAAGCCACAAAAGTTAGAAAACGCAGATGCATGGTTTAGAGGAGAAACAGATCCTGACCGCTCTGGGGGGGAGGGGGAAGCTGTGGTCACAGAGAAGGATGGGACAGAGGAGCACACAACGGAAAGCACTGGGAGAATGTTTCCCCATAACCATTGGCTTGGAAAACTAGAGGGGTTGAATTTCCAGAGTTCTTGAAATCAGAGGTCTTAAAGCCTAGAGTTTTAAAGGTCAGTGGGCTTGGCTAGGATAGAGCCTGGAGGGAACTGCAGTGTTAAGAGAAAGCAAACAAACAACCTGGGGAAATAAAGCCTGAAAACAGCAATGGGAAGAGTGGGTAGGGCACACAATGGGGAGATTATTTGCTCTTGTAGGAGCATGTCTCTGAGAGGCAGCATTCACAGAGACACTGCTCCTGGAACAAAGTAGCTGGCAGGTACCCTTTCTCTTCCTCACTCCTCACCCCTCACCATAAATACAGAATCACCTCTGAGAAGCAGCACAGCAGGGACACTTGCCTGCTAACTTATTTACATGAAGCCACACCCCCTTTCTCAGTCACGCCTGCCTGAGTCCAGGTGCGGTGCCCTCGACCCAAGAAGTCCAGCACAGACCCCTGCCTATACCATGTCTCCAGACCAGAGGGCTCTACAGGGTCTCAGTTCCAGTGGAGGTGATGACAGGTCTCATTTCACAAGCAGACCAGAGTACATCTAGTTAAAATTCACCACATTCAGGCCAAGAAACAACCACTACCACTACCACTACCAAGAGCAGGCAAGAGTCACTTCAGATGACTAGCTTGAAGGATAGAGCATCCAGAAAACAACAAAAGAGCACACACAGCACACATTCCCCAAAGTGCCAAGTCCTAGGAGATAAAGTGGCTTTTCTAACATAGAGAAACAGGTAAAGACTTACACAAAATGAGAAGACAGAGGAATTTATCTCAAATGAAAGAACAAGATACAGTCAAGGCCAGAGATCTAAATGAAAAAGACAAAAGTAACATACCTGAAGGAGAATTTAAAGCAACAATCATAAGGATACTAATTAAGGTATCATTGAGACCCTTACACAGAAATAAAAGCCTTAAAAAAGAATCAGAGATGAAGAATGCAATAAATGAGATTAAAAACACATTTGATGTGGGCACCTAAGAAGCTCAGTCAGTTAAGCAACTGACTCTTGATTTCAGCTCAGGCCATGTTCTCACAGTTTGTCAATCTAAGCCCAGTGCTCTCAGTGCACAGCCTGCTTGGAATCTCTCTCTCCCTACCTGCCCCTCCCTTGCACATGCTGTCGCTTTCACTCGTGCGCTTGCGCTCGCTCACTCTCTCTCTCTCTCTCTCTCTCTCTCTTTCTCTCTCTCTCTCTCAAAATAAGTAAATATGGGGGGAAAACACAGTTAATACAATGAACAATAGGCTCCAAGAAGCAGAGACATGAATTAATGACATAGAAGATAAAGTAATGGAAAGCAATGAAGCTGAACAAAAGAGAAAGAATTATACAAAATGATAAGACTTAGGGAATTCAATGACTCCATCAAATATAATAATATTCTTATTACAGGAGTCCCAGAAGAAGAGAAGGGGGGGCAGAAAATTAGTTTGAAGAAATAATAGCTGAAAGCTTCCTATTGGGAGGAAGGAAACAGACATCCAGATCCAAGAGGCACAGAAAACTCCCATCAAAATCAACAAAAGGAGGCCATCATCAAGACATACTATAATTAAATTAGCAAAATATAGTGATAAAAGAAAAAACAAAACCTTAAAAGAAGCAAGACAAAAGAAGTCATTGATTTACAAGGGGAAACTCAAAAGGCTAGCAGAAGATTCTTCAGTAGGAACTTGGCAAGCCAGAAGGGAGTGCAAGACATACTCAAAGTGCTACATAGAAAAAATGTGCAGCCAAGAATACTCTATCCAGCAAGCCTATCATTCAGAATAGAAGGAAAAAAAAAAGAGTTTTCCAGACAAACAAAAGCTAAAGAAATTTATGACCACTAAATCAGACCTACAAGAAATGTAAAAGGTGACTCTGGGAATGGAAAGAAGAGACCAAAAGTGACAATATAAAGGCAGGAAACACAAAAGCAGTAAATATTCCTATAAAAAATCAGTCAAGGAATTCCCAAAACAAAAGGATATAAAATATAACAACAGGGGCACCTGGGTGGCTCAATCGGTTAAGCATCCAACTTTGGCTCAGGTCATGATCTCACGGTTGGTGGGTTCAAGCCCCATGTTGGGCTCTGTGCTGACAGCTCAGAGCCTGGAGCCTGCTTCGGATTCTGTGTCTCCCCCTCTCTCTGCCCCTCCCCTGCTCATGCTCTGTTTCTGTCTCTCAATAATAAATAAACATTAAAAAATGTATATATAAAACAACATATACCTGAATTATGGGGAGGAGAGGAGAAAAGAACTGGTTCAAAATTAAACAACCATCAATGTAACAGATTGCTATATACAGAAGAAGATAATTACAAGCCAAATGGTAACTATATATCAAAAACACTAATAAACATCCAAAGAATAAAGAGAATGGAATCCAAACATATCACTAAAGGAAATCAGCAACACATGGAAAGACAACAAAAGATCAGAGAAAATCTCCAGAAACAACCACAAAACAAGCAATAGAATGGCAATAAATACATATCTATCAAAAATTACACAAAATAAATACTGACCAAAAGCCCCAATAAAAAGACATAGGGTGTCATAAAAAAAAAAAAGACATCTATATGCTGCCTGCAATAGACCCATTTTAGACCCAAAGACACCTGCAGACTGAAAGTGAGGGAATGGAATCATTTACCAGGCAAATGGATGTCAAAAGAAAGCTGGAGTAGTAATACTTCTACTAGACAAACAAAGTCAGTAACAAGAGACCAAGAAGGGCAGTGTATATACATTAAGGAGACAATCCAACAAGAAGATATAACAATTGCAAATATTTATGTACCCAACATGAAAGCACCCAAATACATAAAACAATAACAAACATAAAGGAACTAATCAATATTAATATAATAATCACAGGAGGTTTTATCCCACTTACATCAATGGAAGAAACATCTAAACAGAAAATCAACAAGGAAACAATGGCTTTGAATGACAGACTGGATGAGATGGACTAAACAGATATATTCAGAACATTTCATCCTAATACATCAGAATACACATTCTTTTCAAGTGCACAAAGAAGATTCTCCAGAAAGGATCACATACTAGGCCATAAAACAAATCTTATGAAATTAAAAAATATCCAAGTCATTCCATGCTTCTTTTCTAACCACAACTCTATGAAACTAGAAATCAAATACATGAAAAAAAATCTAGAAAGAACACAAATACATGGGGGTTAAATAACAATAATAAATGGATCAACCAAGAGAAATCAAAGAAGAAATAAAAAATTACATGGAGAAAAATGAAAATGAAAACAGTACAAAGTCTCTTTGATGCAGCAAAAGGGGTTCTAAGATGGAAGTTCATAGCAATACAGGACTACCCCAAAAGTTAAGAAAAATCTCAAACAACCTAACCTTACCCCTAAAGGAGCTATAAAAAGAAAAAGCAATGAAGCCTATAGTCAATAGACAGAAGAAAATAATATAGATTAAAGCAGAAATAAATGATACAGAGAATTTAAAAAAAAAAGAACACATAAATGAAAGCAGGAGTTGGTTCTTTAAAAATCAATAAATTTTTTAAATCCTAGCAAGACTTAGCAAAAAGAAAAGAAAAAGGACTAAAATAAATAAATCACAAATGAGAGAGGGTTAATAACAACCAACACCATAGAAATAGAAACAACTGTAAGACAGTATTAGGAAAAACTATATGCAAATAAACTGGACAAGCTAGAAGAAATGGATAAATTCCTAGAAGCATCCAAATTACCAAAACTAAAACAGGAAGAAAAAGAGACAGACCACAATAACCTACAAAGAAATTAAATTAATAATCTAAAAACTCTCAACAAAAAGTGCAAGACCAGGCTTGCAAGACTTCACAGGTGAAAAAAATTATGCCCCTCATTGTTTCCCTGTGATTCTATCCAAAAATAAGGAGCCACACTCCATAAGACCACTTAATCACCGCTATTCTCTTATTAAACACATTGACAATTTATTAATTCTTAAAGAGAGTAATGAAGATAAATAGTAAAGACAATGCAAAGACCCAAATAAGGCAAGAAAATCAAATCTCTCTTTCATTAGAATTTCTGCTGGATTATAAATTCTCCATTTAATTCAGCAATGACATGAAAGACATAGTTGAAAAAAATTTTTAAATTACAGGCTGAGTTTTCACCATTCTACTTACTACTTAACATGATGGCCTTTCTGGTCTTCCTGACTGAGCCTATCAGAAACATTATTTCTGGCATTCAACTCCAGTCTATAGCATATACTAAAGAATTCTATTTTGAAAGTTACACTTCCACACCACTCTCCCACCTCCTTAAACCCAGACAGTATCTTTCTAAATTTAGATAAATTATCCAAACTTATTATAGGCTATATATTTTTATCAAGCTATATGTAGACAGTAAAAAAAAAATACATATTAGCAAAAGCATTTGTTTGACTATAAAAACGTAACTATGTGAATGTAAGAAGTATTCTTTTGTGTAGTTATGGCACTGCATTCTAAAAACAAACTGACATCTCAGTTTATTTTATTTACACAATAAGTTTAATTTACATAGAAATGACAGAGCATTTCAGGAGCAAGTCTTAAAAACAATTTCTGCTGAACGACTGCTATAATAATCTCCTTAAGAGAGAAATAAACATAAACTAAAACAGCAGTTGCAAAACATACCTAGTAGCTTTCCAGTGAAGACAAAACTCAGTATTTAGAAGGAACATACTAAAAAAACCTGAAGGGGTTTTGGTTTAGTATTGGCTAAAGTCAGAATTTGTTTCCTTTAAATTTCAGTATTAAGCATATCAGAAGTTGTTTATTAAGGCAGGCTTCTAGAAAATGAACTCAAATCTACGCTATCTTCTGTATTCTACCCTATCAAGGAGGAGAAAGGTTTTTAAGTGCTTCTATATTCAGGATATGGTGAGATACTTTCTACAGGTTCTCACTTAATGGAACTAGCGATCTTACTGGTAACACAAAGTACTAAATTGTTTCCAGGATTTAAATGCAAAAGTTTATTTATGTCTTAGGAATTTTAGAAATTATACATGAACTTATATTTTCTGAATTATGGCAACAGAGGTCTAGAGTGTGACTATGAAGGATAAAAATTTTCTGACAGAAAATGCCACAAATAGGGACAACCTTTAAAAAAATAATTTTAATCAGCAAAGCAGTAAAAATCTAAAACTTAGAAATTAAATGGCAATTAGAATAAAGTAATTGAAAATAGTTTATTTTTACAAGCAGGAAAATTATCATTAGCATATCATTTTCCTTTACTCTGATATGAAAATATAACTTTATGTTTAAATTCCTAAAATTAAGAAATTTCCTAAAATGCACAGGTCCAGAATTTATATTACTCTATTTATCACACTCATTTCCTATCAAAAAAATCATGAGAACACAGAAAACTTTTCCAAATTCTTAAAGATATGCATAAAAAACACTGTGATACAGAGTAAAGTAGTTTGAGAGAAACAAGGCAAACTCATGCCATTAGTTAACTAATGATATTTTTTTTTAAATTCTAATTTATTATTTTTAATTTAATTTTAACCTTGCTCAATAGCATATTCCTATTTAAACTCACCTCAAATCATTCTTAGATGAAGCGGAGATAGGCAGGAAAAAGAGAATGAGAAAAAAGGAAACTGTAAAGAGAGGAAGAGAGAGTAGCAGAGAAAAGGCTTCCTAGAAGAAGACATCTGAGCCAAAAACGTTAAGGTAGGTGGAGGTAGGGGTATCTTGAACAAGAGAGAGAGAGCATTTCAAAGAAAGAAAACAGTATGAGATAAAAGTACAATGAATGAAGGATAGTAAGGTGATTAAGTCTAACTGTAAAGCATAGCTCAGAAACAGACATGAAGAAATATGGACAAAAAGATAGGTCACCTATACATTAGTAAATCCCATCATAATGAACACAAAACAAATTCACCATGGTAAAAAGAGTGTTATTATTTGTGTATAACTAAAACTTATACATCTCAATCCTAAAATATAGGAAATGAAATTTATTTAATAACCAATCTTCAACAGTGAGATCAGTAATGAAAACAAGTATTTCAAACAGGACAGGAAAAGCAAGACGGTATGGAACACAGTGCTATAAATACCAGACTTTCCTTCTCCAATCCTTGGATCTTTTGTTGTGACAAGTTTCATGCTAGAAAGTTATATGTTTACTTTCAACATATATATTAAGAAGTAAATGCGATTGGCACTTGAAGCTCAGGGGTCCACTGATCTAAATTTGGGTTAAACTGCATTAGAGAATAAATCCTGTGATTTGGGATGATTGTTGGGGCAACTTGCTCATAAACACAAATGTGAATGCAGGCACAGGATGTGAAAAGTCTAAGATGATGTATAATATTTTCTCTATATATAGCTATATATAATCATAAAGCGAAAGTTCAAAATACAGTAAAACCTTAGATTCCAAGTAACTTGTTCTACAAGTATTCTACAAGATGAGCAAACATTTCTAATACATTTAAACTTGATAAACAAGTGATGTCTTGCAATACAAGTGGTACATGATGCTGAACGTCATATGATCACAACTGAGCAAACGGTTCTTCTCTGTCTCTCTCTAGTGACGAGATTGTGGGTGATCATCTCCCATGCTTAGATGCTTGGTCTCAGGCTTTTCAGATGCTTGGTCTCAGGTTGCGATGTTTGGCAGAAATCAGTGATTTTTCAGACCTTTGGTACTCGTGTACTTTTTGTCACTTCAAAGCACCTATGGACAGTCCATTGCTTTTCCATACAAGAGTAAGCTTAGGAATGCTTTGCTTCCTTCTAGGTCAGGCTGCCTACAGATATAGACCCTTGCCTTGCTGCCTTACTGCTGGTTACATTAAATACACTATAACAAGAGTTTATTACTACTGTACTGTAGTCAACACCCACACAAGCATATACAATGACCCCCATTCAGGAAAAAATTCCACTGAGCCAATAAATAGCAGTGATTCCTTTAGTGATAGTGAAAGTAGTCCTACACAGTAACACTCCTCTCTCTTGTCTCCCTCATACAAGCCACAAAGGTTTTCAAAGGTAAGTGCAGGTTCATTTGTTTATTTTCTTTATATTTTGTATTTTCTTTATTATTTTGTATTATATTACAGTACTGTAATGGTTTTTATATGAGTATTTTTGGGTTGTACAATGAATCATCTGCGTTTCCATTATTTCTACTAGGGGAATTCACTTTGATATACAAGTGCTTTGGATTACAAACATGTTTCCAAAATGAATTATGCTCACAAACCAAGGTTTTGCCGTGTATTACAGTAGAACTCAACTTTTGACATGCACCTGGGTACTTGTTAAAAATTCTGATTCAGTAAACCTGTCGAGGGATCCAGAAGGAGCATGCACAATGAGCACCACACTCTTTCCCCTGCACCTGGAACTCCTTTAGTCTCATGCAGATGGCCCAAGGCAAACACAGGGCAAGTACCCTTATAGCAGTTAGATTATCTAACTGCAGTTATAGGCAAACAGCCATTTAAAACTTTCTATGGATAGACATTTGAGAACTACCCATGTCCGTTCAGTCAGAGTATTTCTTAAAACTTATATATGCTCAACTGTATTGAGATTTGTATAAGTGTACCATCAGATTGTAATAACAACTTTGCAAACTTTATTGTAAAAAGCAGTAACTGTTTTTTTCTATATTTTGGTTTTACTGTAATTTGATTATCATGGAGTAAGGTCCATCAAAAATTAAATCTGTGACCCTCTCTACATCCAAAAAACATAAGGTAGCAGATCCTAGGAGAAAGGAATCACTTACACATGGGATTATCTAATAAGATACAGTTACTAAATTTTGAAAGAGATGATGTTAGAGATACACATTAAGTGTGAAAAAGATTC
The DNA here is from genome assembly GCF_006229205.1 of Suricata suricatta. Classification (NCBI taxonomy): domain Eukaryota; kingdom Metazoa; phylum Chordata; class Mammalia; order Carnivora; family Herpestidae; genus Suricata; species Suricata suricatta. Next base: position 68,364,728 of record NC_043705.1, read on the forward strand.
AGATGCCAAAAAGGACAAAGTTTGTTCAGAGAACAGCACCTGTCCAAGTGAACAAATACACATGGCTTATGGAAAAGAGTAAAATGTAAGCCCCATTTACAAATAAAACAAAGCAAACATCCTCAGTTCTTCTCTCAGATCCTATATGATGGATATTCTATATTATCAATATATTACCAGTTTGCAGCACAGAATTAATTCAAGTGGAAATGGGCAGACATCTTATGTGCAGCAGAAATTACTTAGGGCATTATATATACTTAAGATATAAGTGTTGGAGAACTATGTCAAGAACTTTGTGGGACCTGAGATTCTATCCGGTTTGCAAGCTAACAAGTTAGCCTGCTATGGTTTCATGGATCCTGTTAAAAGACACTAGACTCCTGTGTCAGCAACAAAAGACTACTACTCAGTATATAGCAGGCAGCATGAGCGAATCTTCATCTTTCTCTTGTCCCTCAAATCCCAAAAAGGCAATGTGAACAGGCTAAGGAAAGAGGCTGAGCACACTGTAGAGTGAGGAACCTCAACATCTACGAAACCCACTCTCATAATGGCTTGCTAGCAAACCTGCCCATTCATTGCCACCAGGGCGGGCAGGGAGGAGCATTTTCTTGAACAGCAAAAACTGCTCTCTGTCTTGGAGGAAGATACAATTTCAGTGTTCCACATTATTTCCTACACAAAGACCCTCAATAAGATAGTCCACATCAAAGGCTGTCTGTGACTTTGCTCAGAAACATGTGGAAATTCAAGAGATCCATGGAAAATTGGCTCTCCGCAAATATAAACTAAGTTTCATATATTCCTTTTGCTACTGTTTAACCAGTTTTTTAAAAAATCAAAACAGGAATATAGAAACATCAGCTTTTCCTTAGAGAATTAAACTAGTGTATACATACTGCACTAAACAAATGTGTCCACACACATTTTATTAAAAATACTTAACATGACATAAAACGAGTAAAACCTTTGTCTTTAAAAAGCATTCACCTGAATGACAAATGACATTTTCAAGGGTTCCTATCAGTGAGGAACCTAAATGGTCACAAGGCCAAATCCTTAATCAAGTCAAAGGTAAGTAGGTTAGAGTCAATTTATTAGCCAAACAAATATCAATCTTTTTCACACAAACACTTTTTTTTTTTACCTTTAGTGAGGAATAACTGTGATGCTTTGAATACACACACACACATTGTAGAATGATAAACAAGATTAATATTATTAACACATCCATCACCTCATATAATTAACATTGTTTTTTTTTTAAAGATAAGTGTTTAAAAGAATACTTTTTCCACCTGGCAAAGCAGAGAAGACAACCTCTGAAAAACATTTAAAAGATAAAATTTGGCATGAATTTATTTTCTGATGTAATGACTCAATACCAAATATTAAGATCATGGGAAGCATATGTTTTCACAAAAACATAAACTTTTAAACTTAGAATATGTTTCAAACATAACCATTAAAATAAACGACAAATGCAAAACCTTTTTAAAATCTTTTTTTTTTTTTTTTTTTTTAGAAAGACTTCATGAACTGTTTTAGCTTTACAGCCTTTATTCTAACTACTCAAAATTGGGAGAAAAAAAGTTAAAGTTGAATAATATCATCATACCTCCCCTAGAGCTTCATATCTTTTCTGGTTCCATCTGTGCAAGTCTTCTCGGTAGTTAAAAACAAATGGTTCCCCAGTTTTTATGTGTCTTAACTGCCCCTCTAGAAGATAAACAAACAGTATTGCTATGACTCAGAGTATATTTATAATAATATGAAAAGTATGACAAATAATGTCTGACAAAAATTTAAAATAACTTTCTCATAAGTTCCATTTTTTCATTAGATTTTTTTCTCCAAATATCAACATGATACAAACATCTAAATACTATAAGAGAATGGCCCCACATACTCAATGCTGTGCATTTTGATCTTCATTACTCTAACCTAAATTAACATTTGAGGGCCTCTAATGTATAAGAGTCCTTGTCAGCTACAGCTGTGAAGATGGTCCTGGTTCCTAAGCTTAGACTAAGGTTACCTGAGGAGTAAAAGCATAAACATTAAAAAGTTAAACAACTTTTCATGAAGGTAAACAAGAATGAAATAAATCAACAATCTAAAAACTGCCACAGGCAACTCACTGTAGACAAGAAAATCTTAAACAAGTTTGGAAAAATGAAAGATCCCAATAGGTCAGAATATGTACAACATGATTTCTCAACCAAGCCTTAAAACATGGGTTAAGATTTCAAATGAAAATTGGGGAAAGAAAGTGAGATGACACAGGTTTAGACTGTCAGGTCAGACACACTCAATTCTGAGATTTTACTGATAATATTTTTACTAATAATATCAAAGGTATAAGTAATCAAGAGTCACAGGCAAAGAAAAGCAGGGAGATGGTCTGGGAGAGCCTGGGCATTTCTTCCCAGGCCCTTTCCTCTCACTAGTAGCACTCTCTGGTCCAGAGTAAGTGAGGTCTCTAAGTGAGGTTACCTCATACAATAGTGAGCATTTGGGTTATAAAGTACTTCAGTTGTATGTGCCAGAGAGTGGTACTGCTTGTATGATATATTTCAGAGAAATATACCTCATATTTCCACAGATATGTTTGTTATATGTTTGTTTACCATAAGCAATGCCAAACCAGTCATCCTGCTCAAAGCATTCCGTAGATAAAGACTCAGCTCACAGCAAATATTAGTCTGTATTCACTAAAAGATTATAGCATCAGCATGCTTATAAGGAGAAAAGAGCAGGCTGTTTGTCTTCTTTCTGTCCCAGGAATATTCTCTTGGTAATCAGAAGAGAAACACACCACAGCCAATCACTTTAACCTACTCTTTCCTGCCTCTACCCAGCAACTTAAAGAAAACGGTGAAAAATGGACAGAAAGTTCATATAACAATCCATTTTAACAGAAATAAAAATAAGTCCTGAGCCAAACTGGAACACTGGAGAATATGTTGGGAACCAACAGTAGAAGGCTCAAACTATTTGGTCTGGAGCAGTGAGGCACAAGAAAGAATTAAAGCCCAGAGAAGGACACAAACATTGAGTGGAACTCAGTATTTGATTTTTATTCAATAATGGTATGAAGGAGTCAATAAAAACTTGACTGCAAAGTTACAGCACTGAAACTAAATCCAGGAAATATACAATTGAAACTACGTCACTATTTTTATGAATTAATTTTACTACATATAAAAATTGACTTTTTAAAAATGCAAAATACAGGCTAATCCTTATTTTTAAAGTTCCCTAATACTCTCAACATGAGACACTGTGTTGGATCACTATAACACATTTTTGGTCATATGATGCCATATAAATTACAAGTGTATCTGTTTTTCTCTATAAGAAAGGGAAATTCCCGTTGAAGATACCAATGCAGGTAGGGGTGCCTGGGTGGCTCAGTTGGTTAAGCGTCCAACTTCAGCTCAATTCACGATCTCGTGGTCCGGTCCATTGGTTCAAGCTCTGGGTCAGGCTCTGTGGTGACAGCTCAGAGGCTTGGAGCCTGCTTTGTATTCTCTCTCTCTCTCTCTCTCTCTCTCTCTCTCTCTCTCTCTCTCTCTCTCTCTCTCCCTCCCTCCCTCCCTCCCTTCCTCCCTCCCTCCCTCTGTTCTTCCCCAATTCATTCTCTCTCTCTCTCTCTCTCTCTCTCTAAAAACTCAGAAGTAAACATTTATAAAATAAAAATAACTTTAAATAAAAAAGAAAACTACATGTATTGGTAAATCTGAAAGTAAGATACCAATGCAGGTAGATTGAGGGCATCTGTTAATCTGCAAAAATTTTTTAGCAACCTTAAAGGTACCTGACATATAGTAATGTGTAATATTTCTGCAGCTGAAATTTAAGATGTATTTTCTGTGAGACCTGCTGTGTGAAAGGCAAGCGACATACCAAACCAGTAAGTGATTTTAATAGACCACTTAGACCACCTGCACCTACATCTCAAAGAAAGGTGTTTTATTTTGTTTTGTTTTCATTTAACTCTACTCATTTTTGGATATCATAATTCTCATAAAGTGATAAACATTCTGATTCTTTAGGAAAAATGGGCCCTGTCAAAATAGCCAACTATTAGCACTAGTGTTAAAGGCAAAAAGACGGTTAAGAGGCAAAAAATGTGGCAGTGTTATCCAGAAAAAAATATCAGATCATATTTGCAAATATGGCATTTCTCAAAGGTTTGGACAATCCTGCCAGTGAGTGCCAAAGGTCTGATTTAGGACATTTTAGCTTAAGGTGGCCTAAAATCAGTTGTAAAGTTTCACATGTACACCTAAAATATGTGCTTTTGGGAAGTGTATCCATATATTTTATCAAATTTGTTATGAAGTCTAGGACCCAAAAGATGCTACCACTTGCCTAAATGAATTAATAAGTTGAAAGTATTTAGGACACTTCTTAGCATGTATTAAGAGTTCAATAAGTAAGTATCAGATATAGAAGACTATATTCAAACTCCAATGGTTTGCTACAAGTCCAATTATTTTTTTTAGTGGTACTAAAGTGTGTTTTCTCATAATACCGCACCAGGGTATGGGAAGTGTAGGCGAGTGTAAAAGGAGAAAAGCCTTCAAGTTCTTCATCAGCAAGGACATTAGAGCTGGGCCTGAGACAACTACAACAAGAAAACTGGCTAACTAGGCATTTTAAACACAAGGAGTATCTGAAAAGGCAGCTACTTTAAAGACTTGATAACAGTAAAATACAATCCCTTCCCCTTTGTTACAAATTATTTGGACTACAGTAAAATTTGTATCCAAATTCTTCTTTTATCCAACTAACTACTTTAAAATCCTTTAGACAAAATTAGAAGCTTCCATCAGGTAATGAAAATTTGATTTCAAAGCTTTCATAAAAATTTTTGTCATTATAAAGCTAAAAAAGAAGTCCCCAATGATACTAAGTTAAAATTGCCCTTTTAGGGGTTTAGTATTGAGACCCAGTTTCCAAATCCTCACCTCTCTTAAAAAATATTCACCATTAACCCAAATTCAAAACTGAGCTGTGTCATACTCAAAATAAGATCCCTAAAAATTCAACCATGTCCGCTTCATACTGTTAGTCTATATTTATGTAAGACAATGTCCATGATACTTAAAAAATAAATGACAGGTATATGCAAGGGGGCATACCCATTCATGGTATGTATGTATGTATGTATGTGTGTTTATATATATTTTATATATATATATATTATATATATATTATATATATAAAAGGGTTCGGGTGCATGCAAAGATGTAGGTATGTACAGAAGTTTGAATGCAAAGTATGGGCATCCAAGGGTATACAAATGTGTGAAAGGATGTGTGTGTATGTACCTGATAAGAAAGGGAAAAATTAAAAGTGTATTGCTTCTGGGGGGCGCCTCACTAGCTCAGTGGTAGAGCATGTGACTTTGATCTCAGGATCATGAGTTCAAGCTCCATCCTGGGTGTGGGGCTAACTTAAAAAATAAAAATAAAGAGAAGTGTACTGATTTGTTTTTACTCACTTTAAGAAATATTCAAGGAAGATGAAACATAGACTTTAATAAAAAATGATGTCTGATAGCCATAAAGCAAACACAGTTCTATTATTTAGCATACATACCAATCTTCCAACCCATCCCTATTCTGAAAGAATCCAGTAATCATTTTAAAGGAATAGAGGCAATGTTAGTCTCAGTGTTCATTTGGTTCTGTCAACTGTCAATTAAAACATAAATAAATTACAAAAAACCAAAATATTACTACCCACACATATTTTAGCATAAGATATCCTTTACTAAAAAAGCATGAAAATATCAGAAAAGAGATCAAAATTTCTAATTGACTTAATTTTCTAGCACACAGAGACCATCACTATATATACTGATACCTGTAACTGATACTACAAGGGATATCTACTATGATATGTAACAAATCACCAATTTAGTTGATGTATTATTTGTTAGCAAAAAAATAGAAAACTACAACTCAAATGCTACCTAGCTTGTAACAACCATGTCCTTCAGGTATAATAGTAGGTTGTCAATTCAGTGGATCATAATTCTTTATTCCAGAAACGTCTCTGTAACTTATGATATGTTCTCCCAAATCGCAAAGTTTATCTTATTTGGAACTTAATTAATACATTTCAAATAAGGATATTGCCTGAAAAAATCATGGAAAATTGAGTACTATGCTTTAAAATATTGTCAAAGATAATAATTGCTAGTCATTTCATTTTAAAAATGTGAAAAAGTAGCATCTTTCTATATAATTTAATTGAGAATTACAAGCAAATGCCAGCAAACTGAATACTCAAGATTGAAATGTGTAAGTCAAATCAAATTCATGCCCATTGGTTTAAGCAATTTGACAATTATGGGAAATTAGGATTTGGTTCTTTTGCTTGAGTGAAGAATTTCACCGTGAAAGGGAAAGTCATGATTTTTTAAAAGAAACGCATAAAACACTAACTGGCAAATAAAAGTAGCAAATAATATCTGTCTGTGAAGTCTATTAGCACGATACATAAATCTTGTATGTAGCATACAACCACTTACTTTCATTAAAAGCATATTCAAATCCTTCCAGGGTATCCGGAAAATCAAGAGGTGGTTCATCTTTTTTCATTAGTTCATCCAAATCAATCCTAGATAATAAATCTAGAAAAGAATATAAAATGTACTTATATTTTCATAGTTAATAACAAGGATTACGTTTTAAATTATTTTAAGTATTCGTTTGTTCTATTAGATTACTTTTTATGTATTGTCTTATTGATAATGCTTTTAAAGTTTTAAAGTGCTGTAAAATGACAATATCAAAGGCACTGTCAAAATCATAATTTCCAAAAAATCACATTTTCCAAAAATTCCTATGTACCCCTATTGTAAATTATTAAACTCTTCCTCTCAAAATATTCAGCTATTAATTTGTACCTTATTAATCTCCATCTATAATTTAGAAGTCTGAAGTATTAAGATGACTTTTAAATGGCCACTATATCTCACATACAGATGACACTACTATTTATGAATAAAGAACTTACAAACTTAAATAAGGGTAACATGGTATATTATGAAATTTTTATAAGAAAAATACAATAATTTTAATTATAAAAATTATAATTACAAAAAATACAATTAAAATAAAACATGTAACTAGAGAAAATTTGGTTAATACAAAGAAGTTTTTATTCTTCACACTTTCTGATTTCCATACAATAAAAAATGATCGAGAAAGTTTTTTAAATAAGAATTTTATCTTGAAATCATTTTAGATTTACCGAAAAGCCGAATGATAGTACAGATAATGTCTTGCACACCCTTTGTGAAGTTTCCCCTACTGCTAACAATCTACATTACCAGGGTGCATTTGTGGAAATGAAGAAACCGACGTCTGCACATTCCTATTAACTAAGCCCAGATATTATTCATCATTTTTTTCATTAATGTCTCCCTTCTATTCTGGAACTCTATCAAGGATATCACACTGCAAAAGTTGTCATGTCTCCCTACTCCCCTCTGGTCTGTGACCTATTTCAGTCTTCTTTTCCATGATCTTGATGATTTTGAGGAAAACTGATCAGGTATTTTGCAGAATGACCTAGTGATTAGACTAGGGTGACAGGTGTTTGGAACGAATGCCACTTTTGGAAAGAGGTGAACTGCCTCTCCTAGCACATCATATCAAGGGAAAATGATATCCACGGCACACCCCTGGGGATGTAAATTTACATTAGCTGGTTAAGGCAGTGTCTACCAGTCTTCTCAACTTTGAAGTCACTATTTTTCCCTTTCCATAATTTATTCATTGGACGTAAGTCTAGCCCACAATCAAGGATGAAAAGGTGGAATTATGTTACACCTATGGAGCAAAGAAGGTCTACATGTATTTGTAATTCTTTTATGTGAAACTTTTTGTCTGTCTTCCTCCATTATACATTTATTCAATTTTATTTATATCAGTATGAATTCATGGATATTTATTATATACTTGGGGTTACATTCAATATGTCATTTATTTGTTTGCTCAAATTGTTACAGCATTTGCCATGACCATAAGCTCTTTCAGATGGTTCCTATAAATCTTTCACAAATTCTTATCTTTTTGTTTTGTAAATATTTCCTTACTTTGTATTACCACAAGGTGCTTGCTCTAGCAATCCTTATGAAAATAACATCAGCATTCTTAACAGAGCTAGAACAAACAATCTGAAAATTTGTACAGAACCAGAAAAGACCCCAAATAGCCAAAGCCATCCTCAAAAAGAAAACCAAGGCTGGAGGCATCACAATTCTGAACTTCAAGCTATATTACAAAGCTGTAATCATCAAGGCAGTATGGTGCCAGCACAAAAAGAGACACAAAAATTAATGAAACAGAATAGAGAACCTCAAAATAGACCCACAAACATATGGCCAACTAATCTTTGACAAAGCAGGAAAGAATATCAAAAGAAATACAGTGGACAACCTGCAGAATGAACTTGGGCCACTTTCTTACACTTTTTACAAGAACAAACTCAAAATGGATGAAAGACCTAAATGTAAGACAGGAAGCTATCCAAATCCTAGAGAAGGAAACAGGTAACAACCTCTTTGACCTTGGCCGCAGCAACTTCTTAGTTGACATGTCTCTGGAGGCAAAGAAAACAAAAGCAAAAATGAACTATTGGTACCTCATCAAGATAAAAAGTTTCTGGACAGCAAAGGAAACAGTCAGCAAAACTAAAAGGCAACTGGCAGAATGGAGGAAGATATTTGCAAATGACACATCTGATAAAGGGTTAGTATCCAAAAATCTATAATGGATGTGTCACACTCAACCCCCCAAAACCAAATAATGAAGTGAAGAAATGGACAAAAGACATGAAAAGACACTTTTCCCAAGAAGACATCCAGGTGGCCAACAGACACATGAAAAAATGCTTAACATCATTCATCATCAGGGAAATACAAATCAAAAACACAATGAGATACCACTTCACATCTGTCAGAATGGCCAAACTGAACAACTCAGGCAACAGCAGATGTTGGTGGGGATGCAGAAAAAGAGGAACCCTTTTGAACTGCTGGTGGGAATGGAAACTGGTAAAATTACTCTGGAAAACAATATGGAGGTACCTCAAAAAATAGAACTACCCTATGATCCAGCAATGTTTCTAGCAGCACTATTGACAATAGCCAAAGTATGAAAAGAGCCCAAATGTCCATCGATGGATGAATGGATAAAGAAGATGTGGTACATATATTAAACAGAGTATTATTTGGCAATCAAAAAGAATGAAATCTTGCCATTTGCAACAATATGGATGGCACTAGAGTGTATTATGCTAAGCGAAATTAAGTCAGAGAAAGACATATAATTTTACTCATATGAGGAATTTAAGATACAAAATAGTTGAATATAAGGGGACAGAAGCAAAAATAATATAAACATAGAGAGTGAGACAAACCATAAGAAACTCTGTAATACAGAGAAGAAACTCTTTAATACAGAGAACAAACTGTGGGGGGCTAGATGGGTGTTGGGTAGGGGGATGAGCTAAATGGGCAAAGGACATTAAGGAGAACACGTGTTGGATGAATACTGAGTGTTATAAGTAAGTGATAAATCACTAAATTCTATTCCCGAAAAAAAAGAAAAGAAAAAAATAAGATGTTGCTCTAGGCTCATCTTTCTACTGCCCCAACTTTAGAGTCAGTCTGTCAACAAGTATTTAGTGGTATCTTTTAGGCTCTTAATTTGGGATGAGGTAAAATTCTCACTATTTGTCATCACAGAGTCATATCAAAGCTCAGAAAAACAAAGGTAAACTTTAAATTTATTCAGTTCTGAAAAGACGTTTTTTAAAAAAGTTTCGGTATTGAGACTTTTCATTCTAACTCATGTACTGAAAGGAAAACAGCTCTTAGAATATGTAATAAAGCAAACCATTCCCTTTTCCTACAAAAGTATTATCTTAGAAGTAACACTTTATTTCTGTCTCTTAACAGAGATATAACAAATCCAACTGTATGTAACATGAAAATATGCCAAAGAAAAAAGAAGTCTCCAGTGTCTAGTCTCTCTCTGTAGGATACAGAGATAAGCTATGAAAGAAATCATTTTTCAGTACTATTCAAACTGCTATATCAAGTAAATCTTAACTCATAAAAATATACCACCTTTAACATTGAAAAATAATAAAGTATTTGGAAATGTCACAAAATATGTATATTGAGCTTAAAAGGGGATAGATGCTGACAAATTTCTGATTCATTCATAAAGTTCTGAACACCATGTAGTTCTTTGCAAAACAGAGTAAATAGAAAAATTATTAATACCAAAAACACTTTACCTCACTTTATCATCACAACCCTATAAAACAGTAGCATCTTTCTGAAGAGAAAATGTACCCTAACAGTATAATGGGATTAATAGAATAAATGTATTTTCCAATACCTAACTCAATGCTCTTTCAAAATCACCATACTGGGGCACCTGGGTGGCTCAGTCGGTTAAGCAGCCGACTTCAGCTCAGATCATGATCTCACAGTTCATGGGTTCAAGGCCTGCATCAGGCGCTGTGCTGACAGCTCAGAGCCTAGAGCCTGCTTCAGATTCTGGGTATCTCTCTCTCTCTCTGACCCTGCCCTGCTCACATTCTGTGTCTCTCTCTCTCAAAAATAAATAAACATTAAAAAATAAAAATAAAAACAAAATCACCATACTTACTCTATGTGCCATGCAACCCTAAAATATTTTGTCCCCTCTCTTCATTACACTATAAAAAATGAAGTTGTAAATACAGAAATATGTTTTTATTTTGCTCAAAATGTTCCTGTGAATAAAAAAATGTACTAGATAAATAAGGAATCCTCAAACTTCTCCTCCATTAACTAGGAAATCAGATATAGATTTTTTTATTTCAATAGCATTGAGAAGACATGTAGAAAGAAAACATCAGGAATTATGTTTTCTGCTTTTTAAAATAAAAAGACTGGATTCGAAAGGCAGTGGTTTAGGCAAAAATCATTTCCATTAAGAATCCCTTCAATCACCTTAAAATATAGTACAACTGATCCATATAACTTAAAAATGCATCAGATGTAACACAAGTGTTTTTTCTAAAACATGCCTCTGGTGATTAAAGTGATTCAGCAACTAGAATTCTAAACTTCAACTAAAGCATATGCAGTAATTGGGTAAAAATACCACTTGATATCCAGAAACATTGAAAACAGAGACGTAGATATTTGTACACTCATGTTCATGGAAGCATTATTCACAATAGCCAAGAAACAACCCAAATGTCCGAAGACAGAGGAATAGTGCGACGGTTAATTTTATGTGTCAACTTGACTGAGCCCTGCCATGCAGATACTTGGTTAAACATTACTCTGTGTCTGTGAATGTGTTTCTAGATGATATTAACATTTGAATTTGGGTGAATATGTATATATTTTCAAACAGTTTTGGAAAACTAACGAACATAATGAGATTGGCTGGTTGCTCCTAAAGTCACTGAACAAAGTGGTGGAAAAAAAGGATAAACTCAGGGATTTGAATTCCCAGCTCAAGTGTAATAACCTGCATAAATAACCTGTCATTTTCTAAGTATGTCCTGAAGGTGACCCTTATCTCTTATAGCCAAAGGGCTGAGATTGTTACAATGCAATCCTGGGCTCTCATCCTGCAATTAGGGGAAATACAATCCAAGCAGCACTACCAGCCTCACATGTGTCCGTTGTTAAAGGGAGGCTAGGGGCTAGGAAAGAATGGGATCCCCTAAGTTGGAACGATGACATGTGGGAAAAAAAACCTTGATGAAGCTGGAGACAAGAAGCCTCTAAATTGTGATCATCCTTTGCCAATGGAAGAAGCCTTCCCATTCTCAGTAGTAGTGGTCTCTCTACCTTACTCTGAGAGAACTAACCTAAGGAGATAGTAATGTGGCCCCCTACCCCCGCCCCAGGCTGCTGCCCTGAAAGACAAACCTGATTCTCTTCAGGACCCACTGCCCAAAGCCCTCTTTGCAACTAGACTTTCAACTACACTCAAATCATAGCAGGCCCCTAAAGGTGAGGTATATAGTGTGACTCATGAAGGGCAGCACAATACCCAACACTCCAAAAGAACTACTTGGATTTTCTAATTTATACAGACAGAGTCAGAGAACATGTGTGGGAATAAATATTAAAGGTATGAGATAATGGTGGAAGAAACAACCAGATCATATTTATTATTATAAGCTCACTAAGCAGATATTCTGTATTTAACGTTGAAGCTTGGGGAATTAGGAAGGGCACTAAGTTTGTATGACTGATTAAATGCCAGACCTGCTTTGGTTTAATGCAGAGGATTCAAAGGTTTTCGAAGACAGGAATGTTAGAATGGATTTGTCACTGAAGATGTACCACCCACAATGGGAGAGTCCAGAAGACATAGCTTTCCCTAGTACACTAAGAAATAAATTTGTGAGAACCCTAGCATTCTTAAAGAGCTCTGTAATGCCTCTTATCTTATGCCAGACCTCACAGTGAGAACTAAGTCACTAAACTAGGAAACCTGGATTGCTGTGTGGAATCTTCAGTAAGCCCCTGGCGAATCACAGTGCAGGATCCTAGGATTTTGGAGTAAAGTCCTGCCATCTACTGCAGATAACTACTCTCGTTGGCCTGCCTTAGTAAGGACTGAATGCTTAACCACAGGATACCAAGTTATCATGTGATTTTTGCTGCCTATTGTAAACTGGGTATTATCTGACCCACCAAGTCCTAAAGTTGGGTGTGTACAACAGCACTCCATCATCAAACGGAAATGGTGTACCTGTGATCAGGACTGAGCAGACGCTGGAGGCAAAAGTTACATGAAGTAGCACAAATGCAGAAAGTCCCTGCTCCAGCTACCATGACCTGCTATCTATTGGGATGCACTTAAGGCCTCCTGGGGAATCCCTACTACCAGTTGATAGAAGGCAAAACTCAGGCTTGGTTTACAGATAGTTTTGCATGATATTCAGGCACCAACTAAAACCAACCAGAGACTCCTCCTGAGACACCACTGAAGAAGAGGGGTGAAAGGAAGTTTTCCCAGCGGGGAGAACTGAGAGCAGTGCACTTGCCTGTTCTGTTTGCTTGGAAAGAGATATGGCCACACATGTGATTATATAATGATTCAGGTTGTGGCCACTGGTTTGGCTGGATGGTCAGAGAAATGGAAGGAATATAAACAGAAAACTGGTGATGAGGAAATATGGCAATGAGATACGTGAATAGTCCTCTCTGGATGGGGAAAAGATGCAAAAGATACCTGTGTCCCAAGTTAATGCTCCCTAAAACATTACCTCAAAAGAGGGAAGATTTTAACTATCAAGTGAATAAGATGAATCTTTCTGTGGACACTTGTCAGCCTCTTTCCACAGCCACCTCTGTCATTGCCCATGAACAAAGGCGCCAGGTGGCAGGAATGGAGGAAGCATGGGCTCATCAATATGAACTTACATTCACCAAAGCCAAGGCGATAGCCATTACTGATTGTCCACACTGCCAGCATCAAAAAACAACACTGAGCCTCTAATATGAGACCATTCCCAAGAGTAATCAGTAAGCTTCCTGGTGGTAGTGGATTATATCAGATTACTTCCATCATGAAAGCAGCATCATTTTTTGTTCTTACTGGAATAGACATTTCTCTGAATACAGATTTTGTCTTCCCCACATGCAGTGCTTCTGCCATAACTACTATTGAAGGAGTTATAGAATGCCTTATACACCAGTATGGTATTCCACATAGTATTGCTTCTGATCAAGGAGCTCACTTCACAGAAAAAGAAGTGCAGCAATGGTTCCATGTTCATGAAATTCATTTGTCTTACCATTTTCCCCACCATCCTCAAACAGCTAGTCTAAGAGAATGGCAAAATGGCCTTCTGAAGATTCATTTAGTGTGAGCTAGGTGACAGAACTTTGGAGGGCTGAGGCAAGATTCTCCAGAAGGCTATGTATACTCAGAATCAGTTTCAAAGCCGCAATTCACAGGTCTAAAAATAAAGGGGTAAAAATGGGAGTGTCACTATTTCCCCTGGTGAACTAGAAAAGAATGTCCATTTTCTCACTATTCTTATTCAACATAGTATTAAGGATCCTACAAAGTATAAAAAAAAAGCAAGAAAGGAAGTAAAAGGCATATTGATTGGAAAGGGAGGAATGAAATTGTCAAATGTATAAACAATAGGATGGTCTAACATAGAAAATCCAAAGGAATCTACATCCTAAACTCCTAGAACTATTAAGTGACTTTGGGAAAGCCATTAAGACATAATATTAACATACAAAACTTGATCACATTTCCATAAAATATCAGTAAACATGTGGCAACTGAAATTAAGAATACAACACTGTTTATAATTACCCTAAAGAATGAATACTTAGGTATAAATCTAGTAATTAAGACATATAAGCTGAAAAATATAAAATGCTGATAAAGGAAAGCAAAGATCTAAATAAATCAGAGATATACCATGTCATGGATTGAAACACTCAGTAAAGATGTCAATTTTCCCCATATTCATCTATATGCTTAAAGAGAATATTAATCAAAATTTCAGTAATTCTTTTGCAGATATGGATAAATTTACTCTAAAATGTATATGGAAAAGAAAACAACCTAGAATAGCTAAAAGCTAAAAATTATGCAAAAGAATGAAATAGGAAAAATCACTCTGCTTGATTTCAGGTGTACTATACAAGACAATAATCAACAGAGTGTTACTAAAGAGATAGACACAGGTCTGTGGAACAAAACAGAGAACCTAAATTAGGCCACCCAAATATACCCATTTTTTAAAAAGATGGACAAACTAATTCCATGGTAGAAAGACAGTCTTTTTCACAAATGTGCTGTCACAAATAGAGATTAATAGGCAAGATAAACAAAAATCACATGCCTTAGGTTTCATACCTTATATGAAAATCAGCTCCAAATGTATCATTAACTTAAGTGTAAAGTCTAAAACTATAAAAGTTTTTAGAAAACACAGGAGAAAATCTTCATGAACTAGGGTTAGGTAAAGAATAAGAATATGACACCAAAAACACAGTCCATAAAACATAAAACTGGTAAGTAGACTGTTAGAAAGATGAAGTCTTATTCAGTTTGACAATCTGTTCAAAATATACTTTGCTATGCACTGCCATTTTGTTTTCTAATATTTCCAATTTAACCCTTCACTAAGTGTTACAAGTTCATGTGCTAAACATTCTTACTCCTATAGTACTGATGAAGTAAAAGATTCAGAAAAGCTAAGCAGCACAGCTAGTTCATGGTAAGTAGAAAAACCTGAGCTTGAATCCAGACAGTTTCATCTTTAGACCCGATCCATACTCTTTTTACATAATTGTGCTACCTTTAGAGTCCAGAAAAATCTATGTAAACTCTTATATACTGCTTGAGGAAGCGTAAATTGGTACCACAACTTGGGAGATTCAAATTTTCACATTATGGAGTAAAGCTGAAGATGCACAAAATCCACCTGGTTGGAAAGCCAGCAAGTCCATTTAGAAGGAAACTTACACACATTCCTTGTCCTCTCCCAAGTTAACCATCAGTCTGAGAGTCCTAGTCATTCCCAGCAGCATACAAGCATGCAGTAAAACCTTCTACAGGTTGTCTCCAATTCCTGTCTTCCCATTCTCTATGGAAGCTCTCCAATACAACTTTCACTTCCATCAGTTCATGGAAGTAGCTCTTTGTGATGGTCACCAATGACCTCCAAACTGTCAAATCCAAAAGTAATTTCTCAGTCCTAGTATAATATGAATTATTATCATGACTAAATTCATTACTCCCATTTTCTTCATTTGGCATTCCGGATCTCTCTCTTGCTCCTGGTGCTCAATTCATTTTCAGCTTCTTTTGCTATTTCCTTGTCATCATCCTGACCCTAGAGATGAGATGCCCTAGCGCTCAATCTACAAATCTCTTACCTGTCTACACTGACATCTCCAGTGATCTCAATCAGGACCAATGGTTCTTTAAATATTACCTCTATGCTAATGATTCCTAAAACTTTTACCTCTAACCCAAATGCTCTCCCAAACTCCATACTCAACTTCTCTACCTTCCTGTTTAAGCAGTCCCCCAATTTAACATTTAATATATCTAAAACCTAATTCTTGCTTTCCACGACCATCACCACAACATGCTTCTCCCAGTTTTCTTAATCTAATACATCTAAGAACTTTTTAGGCCCAGGACCTTCGAATTTATCTTGGTTTCTCCTTTAATATCCCATGTTGATCCAACAGCAAATCATGCCATCTCTTCCTTCAAAACATAACCAGAATGTGTTACCACCCTTTCTGCTACCACTCTAATCCATTACATGATCATCTCTCACATTTGTGAGAAGAAAGTAATGCTCTTAGCTATTTTCTTGAAGGTAAAGGCTAGCTACACCATTGCCTTGAGAACATTAGCTATAAAAGCAAGGACAAGATGAAGCAAACTGCGAGCAAAGAAACTGCTTGTTACACACTTACATGCTTTAGGCTTTCAAGAAAAGAGATAAAATAAAGTTGTAGGAGAGAATCTTGAGCTATCTTTATCATCTGGTCTCATAAAGCAGGGAAGGACAGCAGTTAGGGAATCAGAGAAATGGCTGCAGTCAAGATGGTCTGGTACATATTCAGTTGGGCCATCACCTACAAAGCATCTTGAAGACCACAAGGACTCTACAATGAACAAGAGATTCACTATCTAGTATAGATGGCATCTCAACATTTAGAAAATCCATAAGATTTTCTTCCACCACCAAAGAAAGTAACTATGAGACCACGCACAAGTTACTTAGGTAAGCTGATCTGGGGTAAGTCACTAGACAGTTAGATTGAAATATATAATAATGAAGAAACCTTTCAGCTCAAAAATGCACATTTATTTTAGGAGTAAAATTCTTTTAGATTGCAGACTTAAAAAGTCTAGAACTCAAATTTCCCAAAGAATGCCTTGGTCAGATTCTTTCTGAGGTGTTGTTCACATGGAGAGCCTCTCAAAAACTATTCCTAATTTGGGGCACCTGGATGGCTAAGTAGACTGAGCATCTGATTCTTGATTTCAGCTCAGGTCATGATTCCTCAGGATGGTGGGATTGAGCCCAGCATCAGGTCCCATGCTGAGTGTGGAGACTGCTTAAGAGTTTCTTTCTCTCCTTCTGCCCCTTTCCCCCGCTTATGAATGCTCTCTCCCTCTAAAATTAAAAAAAATTAATTTAAAAAAATTTTGGATAAGAAATGGATAAAAAATTCTTTGGATAAGAAAACACAAGATTTCTTACAGGTGTAAAAGTACATGATTCTATGATTTATTTACTGAGTACATACTACATCTCAAATATTGAGACAGTTGTGAGGGATACAAAGAGTTACAAATGGATTAAACACTAATACTCTTATTTTAGAACTGAAAGGAAAAGATGATCACCTACCTATTCCTATAACTTCACTAGGCACAATGAAAACACCCTAAAAAAGCAAATTAAGCATGTACCTTTCAGTGCTGTAGTCTTTTCTTTTTCATCTGGATCTCCCTGCTGGATTTGTGCCATGCTTATCCAAATTGGCAACAAAATTAAAGAGCTCAAGGTAATAGACATCAATCTTCAGAAGACAGTCTAGAATGAATGAAAGCAATAAATTAAGCTCTACTCAATCCTACCTACTCCTTGAGAACTTCGTGGATCCTCCCAGTTGGGATTAGTTTCTATTCTGATTCCCACTGCACTTTGTTGATGCCTTTACCACAGTACTTATCATAGCCTGCCTTGCATGACTGTTATATATGTATTTGTCTAGGTCGGCTAACAGATTACAAGCCCCAGGATAAAGGTCTCAACTTTTTGTCATCTTTTCATCTCTCATGTTACCAAACACAATGGCTTATACATACAGATACCTAGAGTTGCTGAATTTAATTTAACTAAACTTACTGTGTAGGTTTAGTTCTCTATCATCTAATGTTTTTTTTTAATATCTCCAGGTAGTTTCAAAAGCCTTAAATTTCTTTCAAAATAAACTATAAGAATGTGCCAATTACAAAGTCAGAATGTCTTCCTCCTGGAACAGACAGCAGAAGGAGAAAAATACACAACTATATAAAGTAGCTATAAGTTACCTCTTGTGTAAATCAAAATATAATTTTAAGGGAAGAATTCGCCATTTTTAAAAGTGAAACTGTCAAATTCAGTATCTGTGAGCAATATAAATGTCACTCCAGTAAACAATCATAATATAAAATTATGATTTATTAAGATCTAGTGCTCCATTTTGGCCAAAGGGAAGGCATCTACACACTATAACAAGAAGTTTTTTTCCAGTATGCCCATGAAGAGTAAAAACAAACATACAAACAAAAGCAAACAAACAAAAATACTAAAAATTGAGGCATTTTCCTAATCAACTAAATATAGTAGAAAATTTTAAAAAACTAACAATGAAAATAATACTTTAAAACTATGAATGTCTCACACAGCCATAAATCATATTGCCCTCATCTCAATTCTAACTGGAGGGCAAAGCCGGGTAGTACAAGAGGAAAGACGTTCTGGTTTTACCATCAACTACAACAAACCCTTGACAAATTATTTAACTTCTCTGTGCCTTATTTCCAAATAGGAAAAATGGCAATGATAATCCTGTTTCACTCATACAGTTATACTGTAAAAAGTTAAATGTAAAATAAAAGATCTGCATAATTAAGTGCTCAATATACTCTGGCTTATATCTTTTTTAATTGTTATAAATGTATCCTGGCTTCAACACTTAATAGTAGCTCTGTGGTCAGGGACAAGTCCTTTAATATCCAAAATCTTCAGTTTCCTCACTAATAAAATGTAGCCCAAATAATGGTGGCTGAGAATTAATATTATAGAAGGTATATACATCTGACTATTACTATTACTAGCAGTAATACTGCTTCTCAAAGGAGTGAGGTTTCCTAATAGGAAAAACTAGAATACGAGAGTACTTTTGACGACAAAGACATTTCTACTTAGCAGGAAAGAAGTTATTTTTCTTCCGTGAATAGGTAACTGAAAACTCTATCAATCTACATGAATAAAATGTGTCTATATTCCTTCAAGAAACATATCATAGTCTGTATGGTGGGCAATGTAGAAGACACCAGGGTGCAGTGGTGACTAAAACAGACACGGTCATGGCTTGGGTGGGGGTTTACCTCTCTGGCTGCCAAAACAAACTGCCAATTAGCCACTTATAAAATACATAAGACCTAGAATTATAATTATAACACTTATGAAAGAGCAGTATTTGTAAGGCTTATCTATTTACATGCAGGAATTAGTCTTATCTGTCAAGGCCCACAAGTTTGGATACAAGTTTTACCAGCAACTCCCTATTATACACCATCCTATAGCAGAAATTAAAGAGAAATGTTCATGGGGCACCTGGGTGGCTCAGTTCGCTAAGCATCTGACTTTTGAGGTTGGCTCAGGTAATGATCTAATGGTCATGAGATCGACCCCATGTTGGGCTCCGTGCTAGGCATATAGCTGGTGTGTGATTCCCTCCCTCCCTCCCTCTCTCTCTCTCTCTCTCTCTCTCTCTCTCTCTCTCTCTCTCTCTCCCCCACCCACTACCCCGCCCCCACTTGGGTACTCTCCATCTCTCTCTCTCTCCCTCTCTCTATCAAAAAAAGAAAGAAAGAAATGTTCATAATGAGAAATCCCATACACTGCTCTCTGTTAACAATTCCATAACTACCTACAAGAACTTCTTGCAGTGTTTAATCACTCTATCCTGCCAATCCAATATTTTATCTCAATATAAGTGGTTTGGTTATTTTTCATTGACCTCAAATTGCTTGGTTTCTAAACAGAAGAATTTGGGGTCTCTGGGTGGCTCTGTCAGTTAAGCATCCAACTTTGGCTCAGGTCTTGATCTCATGGTTAATGAGTTCAAGCCCTATGTCAGGCTCTGTGCTGACAGTTCAAAGCCTGGAGTCTGCTTTGGATTGTGTCTCCCTTGCTCTCTGCCCCTCCCCTATTGCATCCGTCTCTCTCTTTCTCTCATTAAAAAAATTTTAAAGAACAATTTATACTATTATCTCATTATGACTGTGTCAATGAAAGTGAAATTATAAAATATTTTTTGTGCTAGAGTCATTTTCAAGAGTCACATTTTAAAGTTCTGATGATTTAATGTACAGCATGGTGACTATAGTTAACAATCCTATACTGCAAACCTGAAAGTTGCTACGAGAGTAGATCTTAAAAGCTCTCATCACACTCACACAAAGCAGGTTAACGACATGAGGTGATGGATTTGTTAACCAAGCTTATTGTGGAATCATTCTGCCATATATATATATATATATATATACATATATATATATATAAATCTTTACACTGTACACCTTAGACTTACATAGTGTTATATGTCAATTATATCTCAAAAAAAAAACCTTGGGGAAAGTTCTTAATACTCTACAATGTTTAATAATATATTCCCCCCTTTAAATGTTGATCCCACTGAGGACAGGTATTGTGTCTGTCCCTAGCACATGTCCAGCATGTTTAGAACTCACTGAGTATTTGTTGACTTTACAAACAAGGGAGGGGGGAAAAGGATTCACATTTTAAAGAATAATTTTCAAGATTCTCAAGATTATATATCAATTAATCATATTCTTGTATTATATGAGATAACAAAAAAATACATGTTGCAATTTACTTAAGTAATGACATATATAAGTTACAAAACTACTAATTAGGATCTGTGATCCTAAACCTTCTAGCAGCAGATGCAAAGCAGGTAAGCATGAAGCGAAAGCAATTTGTCTGCTGCTCTTCTCATTCACTGTTAGATTTTTACCCTCTCAAGTTATTTTCCATGAGTGTGGCACAGCTGGTGAAGCTAAATCAGGAACATTATAAATTCTCAATTTAGTTTTCCTAATAAAAATTCAGAGTTATAACCTGCATGACCACAGATAAACACTACTGAAAATGTGGCCAGCAACCCGTTTGATACATTTGATATATATTAATATGTGCAGTCAACATAGTTTATTTAGTATTATCTGATGGAGGTTAGGTTATAGGGAATAAAGTGGTAGAAGGTTTTCACTGATGTGAATTGGGACACAGTTGACATGTTGTATAGTTCATGATAACCACTGCTGTTTAAATATGGTTTCCTAGAAATGGTTATAGTATAAACAAGATTCAAAACATCTCAGTTTGCAATTTCATTCTGTGAACTACACAAAGCAATTATCATATCTTCTTTCCTTCTCTGATTCCAACAGAGAATCCACTATGTATAAATAAGGCTATAAATAACTTGTCATGTGTAATCTTTATCCAGTCAGCATTTCAAAACATGAAAGAGTAGAATATTTCTTAGTTGCCCTGTTTGCTCAAAATATGGCATGAGCACCTGTAATACGTAAAGGAAAATACACACAGGCCTATGTTTTTAAATGTTTGTTTTTAGGTAGGTATTAAATAAGAACTAGATATAGATGATTTTGCAACAGAAGGCTTTCCACCTCCCATTCTGAATGCAATGATGCAAGTATAAAACAAATCACGCGACAAGTTAAACTGGGTTAATTCCCTAGGACCTTTGGAGCTGATTTGGTCCCAAAGAATCTACACTTACTAAGTCAGGCTCTGGAAATCCAGCTCATAATACCCTACTTGTGGTAAGTACCACAAGTACTTTTTGAATTGATACCAGAGATTTGAAAGAAACCAAAAGATCTACCGAAATTACAGTTAAAATATCTATGTTACTCAGAAATTGCTCATAAGCAAAGCTTACTTCATAATAATCCTGGACAGTTTATAGTTCTGAGGCTGCAGCACACACACACACACACACACACACACACACACACACACACAAATGTGTGTTTCGGGGCACCTGAGTGGTTCGGTCCATTAAATGACTGACTCTTGATTTCGGCTCACATCATGATCTCATGGTTGTAAGACTGAGTCCCACGTTGGGCTCCACACTGGGCCAGCAGCCTGCTTACGATATTTATATTCATTCTCGTTTTCACTCTCCTCCCTCCCTCTCGAAAGAAAGGAAGAAAGGATGTTTTGGAGGGTATATGTGCACAGACATAGGGACACTGGGGAAAAGGCTGAAAAATGAGCATATCAGGCTGGAGCAGACACAGAAGATAAAGACCAGGGTAATATGGGTTCATGGTGCATAGAAAATGGCAGCTTCTACTGAGAATGTCATCTATGCTTAGATCAAAGCTTAGCTCAGAGATGAAATACCTGAATCCAATCTAACCCTTTCTAAAATAATTTCTTAGTTTCCCAGTCAATGTGATATAGGAGGTTTGGTATGAGAAATTCAGCATTTTAATCTCATTTCCACCACCTACAAGGTGGGTTACCATGAGAAGACATAACTTCCTTAAGAAAACAAAAGCACTTTCTTCTACAGGGCGATTATAAAGATTATATCAAAGAATGTATAGAAGGGGTGCCTGGGTGGCTGAGTCAGTTGAGCATCAGACTTCGGATCCTGCATCCTCTTTCTCTCTGCCCCTCCTGCTCTTTCATGCATGCTCGCTCTCTCTCGCTCTCTCTCTCTCTCTCTCTCAAAAAATAAACATTTAAAAAAAACAAAAAATGTATACGAAACATTTTGGAAACAATGAATTTCTCTATAAATATCAGCAATCCACATAAAAGCAAACAGAATTTGGTTCCAATTAATTTGTACTCAAACATAAGAAGGATACCCAAATTAGTCCAACTTAGAGCAATGAGAAACTTCTGATGTGCACTGTTTGGATGAATTCTAAAAAGAAATAATAAAACCCCATAATAAATATCTGTTGAGCTGACCTGGGTTTCCAAAACTGTACTGAAGATAATCATCAAGAAATATAAATTAATTTTTTCATATAACTTATTTATATTCTTTTTTTATTTATTTTGAAAGAGATAGAACACAAGTGGAGGAAGAGAGGGGCAAGAGAAAATCGCAAGGAGGCTCTGTGCTAATAGATATGGGGCTCAAACTCACAAAGCTGTAAGAGCATGACCTGAGCCGAAACCAAGAATGAGACACTTAACCAAATGAGCCATCCAGGTGCCCCGTTTATATTCTTTTCTAATCTGATTAAATACGTGTCTGGGAAATGTTCAAGTATATGAGTTCTAACTTCATTTAGATAAAAATGTATCCAAAGATACTGTTGTAAGTATCTCCTAAATAGCATATGTTGGTCACAAAGTTAACAAGTCCTTTCATACTCATTACTGTGTTAGGTCATCACTACAACTGGCAGGAAAGGAAGGGCTGACATATCTGCGTTTTACAGACTTGAGGCACGATGCGCTGTGAATAGCAAAGTAACCTGGGTCAGGCATCCCAGACTGGTCAGCGGTGGTTGGGGTTTTAACTCTAGTCTTCTGACTTCTGGTTAGGAGCTCCTACTGATGAGCTCCTTTCCCTGCATGGTCGAGTCATGTTACTTAACTTCAACTAGAAAAACTATTCCAGGGTCAACTTCTAGAAGTTTTCACTTCTGTGTACTAATTTCTATTATCAACAAGTAGTCCAAATATGGAGTCTGAGTAGGTAGGACATAGTTAATTATATATAGATGAAAGCTGTCAACCAAAACTGTCTCAGTCTATTTGGTTTGCTGTTCAGAATTAAGATTGACAAATATCACTCCTCATCATTCCTCACAATATTTTGGTTAAACAAATATTTAAAACAAAGAGTCAAAAGATAAGGAATAGCATATAAAAAGATTTTAGAAAAAACTAATTATGCACTACCATGCCTTTTAACAGGTTCCAAAACTGGAAGTCACTGGATAGGTTTCACATTATTTTTTGCCTAGCAAAAAGACAAACTAAACAAGGCTAGAATGACAAGACAAAGCTAAAACTGAAAGTAAAAAATTAAACAAGGACCAACATAGTTCTCAATTTTGAAACTCCTCAAAAGAAAAACTAACTTAAGCAATCTTTTATGAAGTTTTCATAATATGAAGCAGAAATAGCAGAGCTATGGATGGGACAAAATAATTCTTAAAAAGGTATTCTCAAAATTTTGCAGAAACAGAATATGCCAAACAAATAGCCTCTTTTATATGGGCCAAATAAAAATGTCACATAAGCTACTTAAGAGACTTTGATTCTAAGGTAAATATAAATAATATTATAAATATACATAACTCTGGGCCAAACTAAATAAGGAGAAATTAACTATATTCATGAGATTTCAAGTAGCCAATACCATAAAATAACAGTAATAACTTACTTGCAAAGACTACATCACATTTTCTCACTCCATATATATGCTCACCAGCATCTCTGCTAAACTATGTGAACTAATGGTTTAACTTAGATTTAAAATATAATATGCATGTGCTAGACACTAAGGTGAACCCTCTCCAGATGCCCTTTCGAGGGAGAACTTGCTACTCAGCAGCAGGGAGTACAGTACACAAGCTGTTTCCCACCTCAGTCTGCCTCAGATGCGGACAGCTGCTGGCTCACTCAAGGTGGCACCTTTCCCAGGTGGCCTGGCTTAGTCACTGACCGACCCACGCAGGAATATGAGGACCGAGCCACCTCAAACTAATGCAGGTCAACTCTGACCGGCAATATTTGCTGCAGGGCTCATGTGCAGGTTGGTGGATGTTCTGTCAGGTCTGCATTAAATTCAACTTCTCCGTCCCACCAATCCTCTTGTTTTTTTAAGTGTTGGTCTTTGATAAACATCTTCCACACCAAATCTTATCATGGCCCCTGTTTCTGAAAAATCCTATCTGTGACAACGTACTTTTCTAAATTTTTTTTCAGAAAGTTAAAAAACTTCCATTATGTTAAGAGACAAGATGTACAGAATATATGAAGAACTCAGGCAACTCAACAATAAAGACAAATAACCTAACTTTAAAAATGGGCAAAAGATATAAATGTGCATTTCTCCAAAGACGAGAGACAAACAACCAAAAACCACCAAAAAAAGATATGCTCAACATCCTGAGTCATTAGAAAAATGAGAATCAAAGCCACAATAAGATACCACTTCATACCCTAAGACATGGTTATAATAAATAAGAAATATAACAAGTATTGGTGAGAATGTAGAGAAACTGAAACCTTCATACATTGTTAGTAGGAATGTAAACTGGTACACATTCATTTTAGAAAAGTTTGGCAGTTCCTGAAAATGTTAAACAGATTTATCATATGACCCAGCAATTCCACTTCGAGGTATATACCCAAGAGAAATGAAAACACATGTCCACACCAAAACTTAAACACAAGTGTTCATAAAAGAATTATTCATAATTGCCAGAAAGTAAATGCCTATTAAGTGATTACTGGATAAACAAATTAGGTATATCCATACACCAGAATATTATTCATTAATAAAAATGGAGTACTACTATATGCTAGAACATGAGTAATTTTGAAAACATTATGCTAAATGTAAGAACGCAGTAATAAAAGACCACCTATTACAGAATTCCATTTACAAGAAATGACAAGAATAGGCAAATCCACAGAGAGAGAGAAAGTAAATTAATGGGTTTTGGGTGTTGGAGGAGGGAAGTAAAGAGTGATTGCTAATAATGAGGTTTCTTTTATTCTTTTTTAAGTTTATTTTATTTTGAGAGAGAACACACACGCACATGCGTGAGAGGAACAGAGGTGGAGAGAGAATCCCAAGTAGGCTCCTTCTTGTCAGCACAAAGCCCAATGGAGGCTTGAACTCATGAACCCTGAGATCATGACATGAGCCAAAATCAAGAATGAGACTCTCAACCAATTGAGCCACCCAGGCACCTTACAAGGTTTCTTTTTGAGGTGATGAATCCAACAACACAAAAGAGATACATTGGAGTAGTGTACCTCACTGTGTATTAAATGGTTCTCTCTCCCTATTTCTTCTTCCCTAAAGCTAAATGCTAAATGTCAATGCACAGCATAGAAAGGGAAAAGGCTTGCCCCTTTCACTCACTCTGCTCTATTCCTTCTATGAAACAGGAGTGATGAGTGGACTTCAGGCAGAATCATTTAAAGAACGTCCCTCTTCAGATGTTCCTACCATTCCTCCTGCCAGAACCAGGCTAGGAACCATCTAAGCCTACTCTCTCTAGACATTAGGGATAATCACAGTATTTCCTCAGTATAAAAGGTAAACATCATATATAAAAGTTCTTTAAATCATAGTGCTTTAGTCTAGATTCTAATTCTGTGCACTGGGAATTCTCGGTCAATGGTAATTTACCTCCCTGTCCTGCCACTAATCCTTATATACCTCTTCCAATGATTCACTGATTTACTTTGATTATGATTTAGTTAATTCCTTGGCCACATATTACTTAATAACACTCCAATGTTACCCAATTTATAACAAGGAATGAAATTTAGTAATACCAGCTTTATTGTTGTTGTTGTTATCAGAACTGATCTCACATATTCTATTAACTTACTTCAAAGTTAACAGAAGTTAACAGAAGTTTGCTATGCCAACAAAAATAAAGAAAAACATAAGCAGAAAATCAAGCAACTTACTTTTAATGCCTGTAAACTAAGCTAATAACACTAGCAATGAAGTTTAATAGTAAAGTTAAGCTTTGTGGAGACCACAATTGTACTGCAAATAAGGCATATAAGTACCACCGATATTTAGTGTCCACTGACAGTGCACACCTTGTTTATTTAAGGGGAAAATCTCAGTGAAGGCTAGGACTTTACCTAAATGTGTTAACAAGTGGGAATATTATCATTTAAGTGCCTTCAAAATGAATTTCTTTTTCACTTCTAGAATTTCCCAATTCTTTATAAAGTACTATTACTTTCTAGAATTTCACACTTGTACAGTATTTCAGTAATGCCCAATCCTGGAACCAACAGGCAATGAATTCAGAAAGATTTAGAGAGGCTCTATATTGCTGTGATACTACAAAATCTGATCTTAAAAAAAAGAGAATTAGGAATTTGAAATCTCAAGTCATCATTTTAAGCCACACTATTAGTTACACTGGTTATTTACTTCATTCAGAAAACGATACACACAATTCATACCTTGCTTAAATTAACAAAGGATTTGAGACAACAAATTCTCTTATTCCAAATTTGAGCCCTCTTGGCATCCACAGAGCATGTTTTCCCCAACAAAAGACAACCCTTACTTAGCCACACGGCACTGAAGTTGTCGGTACAAGGGCACTTTGTGAAATGTTAACTCATTTATGTATTAGACTTATGCTTAAACACAGTATGCCAGATGCTCTCATTACTATTTTCTACTCATGCAAAAATTAGTAGAATCCCTTCCTATGATCATTAGAGTCAAGAATTTTACAACTAGACTTCATTTCCAACATTATAGCTCTGTCCTCTGAGCGACCCTCCTATTGAGAATAACTAAACTTGAAAGGTACATTACAAAACTGAGAACATCTACAAATGTTGCTCACTAAATTAACATAAGGGGAAAAATAAGAAAAATTTCAATATCTGCAAAAAAAGTGATAAAATTCAGTACTCATATTAGGAAGAGAAGTCATAGTAAACTGGGAACAAAAGGAACACCCTTAACATAATAAAGAGGTTCAACACAACAAAAATACAGTAAAACTGCTCTTCAGGGTAATATATTTTCCTTAAAATCAGGTACCAGAAAGGAATGTCCATCATTACCACTTTACTATTTCCACTTATAATCAAAGTTTTCTGGAGGCTCTACTAGTATAATAAGATATGAAAAATTAAATAAAAAATATATACAGATTCGGGGCACCTGGGTGGCTTGGTTGAGCGTTCTGACTTCTGCTCATAAGTTCAAGCCTCATATCTGGCTCTGTGTTGACAGCTCAGACCCTGGATGGAGCCTGCTTCAGATTCTGTGTTGCCCTCTCTCTCTGGCCCTCCCTCCCTCATGCTTGCTCGTGCTCTCTCTCTCTCTCTCACAAAAATAAACAGTAAATAAATTTTTTAAAATACATATATAAGGATTGAAAAGAGAAAGTTACTACTTGTAGATAATATGATTATCTAAAACAAAAACAAAAGAAAACAAGAAGAGCCAAGAAACAAGATTTTCTAGGATCATAAAACAAGATGGCATGCCTGGGTGGCTCAGTCAGTTAAGCATCCAAATCCTGATTTCAGCTCAGGTCATGATTCCTGACCTCTCAGTCATGAGATTGAGTCCCACATCAGGCTCAGCACTGGGTGTGGAGCCTGCTTAAGATTCTGTCTCAGTCAGATGTGAAATTTAAGAAACAAAACATGAACATGAGAGAAAGGAAGGGAAAGGGAAGGAAAAAAAAGATAAAAACAGAGAGTGAGGCAAACCACCAGAGACTCTTAAGTACGAAGAATAAACTAGGGGTTGCTAGGGAGGGAGGGGTGGTGGATGGGGGGATGGGCTAAGTGGGTGATGGGCATTAAGGAGGGCATTAAGGGGATGAGCACTGGAAGTTATATGTAAGTGATGGATCACTAAGTTCTACTCCTGAAACCAATATTACTCTGTATGTAAACTAACTTGAATTGAAATAATTTAAAAAAATTATCTCCCTCTTCCTCTGCCCCTCCCCTGCTCAGATGTAGAATAAAAAGACAATCTAGCAGGATGGCTAAAGTGATTTATATATAAAAGTAAAGTATCAATACCAGCAATGACCAGTTATAAAGCATAGTTTTTTTTTTAAAGATACCATTTATAATTGCAAAAAAATAAAAACCTACACAGTAAGAATACACAACAAAGTCTCAGAAAACTACATACAATATAACACCATTCATACAGAGCTCAAAATCAAACTAAGCTAAAATAATTTAAAGGTATCATAATTTAGGTAATAAAACTGTAAGAAAAATTAAGAGGAAAAACACACAATTCAGAACAGTGATTATCTCTGGGAAGGTGGGAGGGGCAGAGATAAGGAGAGACACATAGGTCAATTCTACTTACTAACAGTGCTTTGAGTCTTAGATTGAATGATGAATTTACAGCTGTTCATTATATCATTATGGTTTATAACTTGCATAAGCATTACAGTGTGGCCACTTTTAACTCAGTACACAATACACAGTCACACAGGCCCTGGTAGCATATAACTTATTTATCAAAAATGTATTTTTATTTTTACTTATTTATTTATTTAACATTTATTTATTTTTAAGAGACAGAGAGAGACAGCTCAAGCAGGGGAGGGGTGGAGAGAGAGGGAGACACAGAATCTGAGCAGGCTCCAGGCTCTGAGCTGTCAGCACAGAGCCCGAGGCAGGGCCCGAACCCACGAACTGTGAGATCATGACCTGAGCTGAAGCTGGACACTTAACTGACTGAGCCACCCAGGCGCCCTTCAACAATGTATTTTTAAATAAATGATAAGGAAAGGCATTAAAAGAAAAAGAATATTATAACTAATTTATTAGCACTGTCTTTTGCAATTTGTTCTTCGAGGCATTTTTTTTCCTAAACATAATGTTGAGAGTCCAGTCTCATCTATTTAATCAGAAATTTGGGCCTCCTGCTGGTGAGTAACCCTAGTAGAAACAGTTATAAGGCAAATGAATAAACAGGTATTGAGTAAATTTACTTCAGAGCAGCTGTATATCAATGAAATATGTCACTAAAATCCAATTGATTCACTGACTGTTTTAAAATGGAACTACTATTCTGAATAAAAATTGATTTCCTCAGAAGCTTTGGTACCAGCCATTTAAAAGACAAACTGTAAATATTTTTTAAAACATCTATTAAAAATAATATCCAACAACTTTATAATAAAATATTTTGAAATATAACTATGCATTTCTGCATTTCTGTCATTTCCGTTTTTCTTCATTGCTTGGTATACTGCATCTAATACGTATAACAAGTAAAATCTGCCTCTGAGGATATACAAGCAATTAAAATTTTTTAATGCTGACATAAGAGGCGGTTGTAAGCAACTAGAAAGTGAAAGATGAGTACTAAGAATTGAATTCAGAATAATCTGTCCCGTTAGCTACTAACGGATGGGCTCTAGTCACAAAAGACTATTTCCCACAGAGGATCATCTGCCAATCTTTCAACATGACACAAAATGGGCTTTAATTCGGAGGAAAAACAATAATAACTTTCCTTGTCTTCCAAAATAAGGTGGAAAAGGAAAATGCTGTAACAGCAGCCACTGGAGGGAGGACTTGATGTTAGAATGAGTATGAAACAAGCATAAAATATTTTATCTGGTGCTTTGTCTGAACATAACATTTTGTTAAACTCATTTCTATTAGTTTAAATGACAAATGCTGAAAACACTGCTTTTTCTGCATGAGAGTTAAACTTCCTTTCAATGAAAAACAGATGTTGATTCCACCATCTTTTATTGGTACACAAATTAGCAGTAGGAAAATTAGAAAGCTGCCTAGACTAACAAAGAATTAGCACCAATGCTTAGTCAAACTATATGCTTAAAGGCCTAAGCTGATTTTAAATAAACTTATATTTTGTTGATTTGAAGTAGTACCCACTAATTTTGCTCCAAGACCTCAGGTATTACTTAGTCCCTACCTGAAATATGACTCGTGGCATTGCTTCATGCAACTGAAGGGTTTGGTTTTGTTTCTAATGAAAATATTCATGTATTTTTTATTTGTTGATGTAAACCTGGGTTTACACACACACACACACACACAGTCACACGCACACACACACCACATACACACACACACACACAGTCACACGCACACTTCAAACCTCTAATGCTGGCCATTTACAGATAGAAAATATTATTTAAAGCAAGCTTTAAAAAAGATTCAAAACATAAATCACAGAATTGGAAGGGCATAGTTACTAGCTCTTTCACAATTCTAGTTTCTATTTTAATAGTGGTTATATACTGTACAACAGACATCAGGCTTGTATAAAGCCTAAAATTCTAAACATAATAACCTGCCTTCCCTTTTCTTTTTTTTTAATGTTTATTTTTGAGAGACAGAGAGAGACAGTGTGAGCAGGGGAGGGTCAGAGAGAGAGGGGGAGACAGAATCTGAAGCAGGCTCCAGGCTCTGAGCTAGCTGTCAGCACAGAACCCGATGCAGGGCTCTAGCTCACGAACTGTGAGATGATGACCTGAGCCAAAGCCGGAGGCTTAACCGACTGAGCCCCCCAGGCGCCCGTCCCTTCCCTTTTCAAATGATTCCTTACACAATCAGTATTTTGGAGTTGACTTCTTAAACTCAAGAATCCTAGTGTGAGCCAACAAAAGTGCCAGTTTTGAATAAGAACCATTCAGAAGAAAAAGCAAGAAATGAAGTGCAGATTAAACTCTAAAACAAATTCATTGGAGGGCACACAAATTGAGGTATTCAACTGAAGAGGGAGGATCTAAACTAAGAAAATAGATTTTAAAGAAATTATAACAACAGATACGGAAATATAATTCAGTAGTAATTCATTATAATAATATTATTCAATATAACAATACTTCAATATAGTTCAATAATATAATTCACACCTGTGCCAAAATAAAAATTAACAAAGTTATCAATTAAAATAATATACCATAGTATAACAAGGATATGTTTGTAAAATACTATAATTTTGTTTATATTTTAAAGGTACAGAAAAACTATCTTAGGACTTTTGTTAAAAAGCAAAAAAAATTTTATGGAGTAAAAATTGGCCCTTTATTTATGTATTTTAACTTCTAGATCTACCTAATAATGATGTGCCTTTAAAATTGGACAGGAAATATATGGGAAAATTGTATGGAAGCATATATGGAAAAATGCCAGAAGTATTCACTTACCAACAAGAAACCAAAAACTAAAATTTGGTCATAGCATGTAAAGCATAGCGAAAACAATCCCATCTGGAAATGTGTTGCAGAAATTCAAAACAAGTCTTAAGCAGTATGACATCTTAGTAAATAAGATAACCAATAGATCTGTAATTCTGTACGTGAGTATGTGTTGAAAGGTGGAAGTTAACTACAAGAGACATAAATCACTATTGTTTAAAAATTGTTCTATAGTTACAATTAGGCCAATACTTAGAGAAAACTAAAGGTGGTTAGGCTCTGAGAGAAATACATTTTAGTGTTTATAGTCTAAGACTCTCTAAAGAAAAACTTTCTTATTTTAGACTAATCTTTACTAAAATGTGTTACTTTGTTTGCTGGGATTTTGAATTTTTCCAACTTTCATAATAAAATTCATGGCTTATTTAAATAATAAAGTTGACATTCTAAGACATGAAATATTTCTGCTGTGAAACATTTCTCAATCACTAATTACTATTCCTGAAATATTTTCCTCAAATACTGAACTCTTGTATGTACTTCATGAAATTTAGCTCTTTGTATTTTTGATTACAGTCATCTATATACAACTTGTATCACCTCTCAGAGAATAAGGACTATGTCTTTCTCATCTTGGCATATCTTACATATTATGGATTCATAATTGTTGTCTTAAATAGAGATTGTTAATAAAATAATCAAAGCCTATAATAGAAGATAACATCCTCCTCAAAATGGAGAAAGAAGGGGTGCCAGGGTAGCTCAACAGGTTAAGTGTCTGACTTTGAATCAGGTATGATCTCAGGGCTCATGGGTTTGAGCCCCACCACGGGGGCTCTGCTGACAGCTCAGGGCCTGGGGCCTTCTTGAGATTGTGTCTGCCCTTCTCTCTGCCCCTCCCCCCGCATGCACATGGACACGCACATGCTCTATCAAAAATAAACATTTTAAAAAATGGAGAAAGTAAGAATAATTAATGCAAAAATGAGTCCATTTTTGAAACTGTATTTATTTATTCAATTTAGTAAACAAGTATATTACATTATACTCTTAAAATGAGGTCTATTAGCTAATTTAGATTAATTACTTAAATAACAACACTTGATGCTATTAGAGGATATAGTAGGATTTTGATGATGTTTATAGTCAAGGTCTTATTCAGAAAGAATCAATACATGGTAGGGACAATAGCCATATAGAAACCTAGGGTTTACATAATAATTGTAATCAGACTCTCATTCAGAAGGAAGCAATACATTCTAAAAACAATAGCCATAAGGAACCACGGCATCACTTCATTACTGGGCTGAGGAACAGGCAGAACTTTCTATCTTTTCCTACGTTTAAGACTAATTTTAGGATTTCAGAATCTTCTGAAATGCATGGTAGAACAGTCAACTTTAGGGATGCATAAACAGAGCTGTGTGGATAATGTAAAGGATATATTTTCTTTTAACTATCTAATGGCTCAATGAAAGTACAAGACTGATCAAATGAGAAACTTCTCAATGAAGAGGCCAAATAGTAGAAGAGAAAAGGCATCCTTCTCAAATATCACTGCTACCTTTCCTATTAGGACAATACATAAACAATCTTAGCCGTTTCATGTATACAGAATATGTGACAGATGTTGAAAAACTAGCTTAAAAATGCGAAAGTGAAGAACCACAAGATTTAAAACTCCATGAAACCATATATAAACATTTCAGTGTAACAAATTCTGATATTTTAACTCTGATTTCTCCATTCCAGACACTTGATTTTGCAATTCAAAGTAAATGGAAGGAGAGTAGAAAAATCATAGACTAAAAATAGCAGAGAACTGAGGATGGTGTTTTTTCCACATCCTAAGCATCTCTACCTAAAATTTAAAAGCAATATGGTAAAGTCCATTCAACGAATGGAGAACAAATAGAAAATAACTACATTTAGAATGTAAAACCCTCTGGTTCATCTCAACAATCTATGATGTTTTAGGCATTACATGTAGAGTAGACAGAATATCAATGTTTTCCAAAGTTCACTATATAATAAATTACTGAACAAAACCAATTAAATAATACATATCATGTAAGCTATCCACATCTAAATTCTCCAATTTAATTTTAATGAGGTATAGCAAAACATGAATAACACATAGGTAATTGCTTTTTAAGTCATACATGGTATCAAAAGAAAAGACACACTCAACTCAAAGTTCTCTAAATCAGAGAAGTGTCTTCCCAAAGATAAGACAGACTACAGAAGAGTATGATTGCAAAAGCATTCATTAATGACTGCAGAATCAAAAATGTTGAAGAAGTGAACTCTTCCTGAGATCAGGAACAAGGTAGGAATGCCCATTTTCACCATTAACTGTACTAAGAGAAATACATGTGGATAGAGTATATAAAATGCAGCATTTGATTGGCTTTGCCCATTAATTTATGAATACCCACTTTTATCATTATGTGAACTGAGAAATGCAAATGTGGATAAGTTAAATAAAATGTGGTATTTGGCTGGCTCTGTCCACAAGTTTATTATAAAGTGAGTTTTGGACTTACCGATAATCTGCCTGCACCACACATAATGCTTAAGTCAGTATACATACATTGCTATGGGGGGGAAAAAAGGCAAAGCGATTGGAAGACAGAACTAAAACACTCTAATTGCATTTTATGTAACTTTACATGGAAAATCCCAGAGAAACTATAAAACAACTACTATTGTTCACAAATAAATTTAACAAGGTTGAAAGAATATAAAGTAAATGTATAAAATTCAAATGTACTCATAATATAGACAAATATAAATATATACATATCAAGAACAATCAGAAAACATGGGAAAAATCATTTCAGTAGTGCCAAATACATAAAATTCCTAAAAACAAACCTAAAGGAAGATGTTCAAGAATGCTACATTAAAAACCACTTTGTTGGGGAAAACAAAACAAAACAGAACAGAACAGGGGCTGCAGGGTGGCCTGGTGGGCTAAGCGTCCAACTCTTGATTTCGGCTCAGGCCATGATCTCACCACAGTGAGATTTAGCCCCATATCAGGCTCAGTGCTGGGCATGGAGCCTGCTTAAGATTTTCTCTCTTCTCCCTCTGCCCACACATGTGTACTCTCTCACTTTCTCTAAAAAATAAAATAAACTAAAAATCACGTTGTTAAAAAAAATTAAAGATGTGAATAACCAAAAATACCACATTTAGGGATTAGAAAACTCATTATTTTTAAGATAACATCTCTTCCCAAATTGATTTATAAATTCAACACAATCCCAATCAGATCACTGGAGGCAATTTTGTAGATATTGGCAAGTTAATTCTAAAATTCTTAAAGAAATGCAGAAGACCTGGAATAAACAAAGCAATTTCATAGTAGAACAAAGTGGGAGATGCATTCTACCTAATTTTAAAAATTAACACAAATCTATAGCAATCAAAACAGTTTGGTACTGGCTAAAAAAAAAAAAAAAGAGGGGTGCCTGGGTGGCTCAATCAGTTAAGCATCCAACTTCAGCTAAGATCATGATCCCAGAGGTTGTGTGCTCCAGCCCCGCATCAGGGTCTGTGCTGACAGCAGATTCTGTGTCTCCCTCTCTCTGCCCCTTCTCCGCTCACACTCTGTCTCTCTCTCAAAAATAAATAAATATTTTAAAAAATTAAGAAAAAAGATATATATATATATACATATATATATATATACATATATATCTCACAGAAACAAATTCAAGACTTCCAGCTCTGATTACAAAGCTGTATTTTTCAAGACAGTATGAGACTAGCACAAAAAACAGACACACATATCAATAGAACAAAATAGAAAACCCAGAAATGGACCCACAACTATACCATTCAACAAAGAAGAAAAGAATATCCAACGGAAAAAGCCTCTTCAACATAGGGTGCTGGGAAAACTGGAGAGCAACATGCAGATAAATGAAAGTTTTCTTATACCATGCACTAAAATAAATTTAAAATGGATGAAACATCTAAATGTGAGATAGGAAACCAACAAAATACTGAAGGAGAACACAGGCAGCAACCTCAATGACATTGTCCCAGAGCAACTTCTTACTAAACACTTTGCCAGAAGCAAAGGAGGAAAGAAAAAGCAAAAAACAACTATTGGGATTTCATCAAGATAAAAAGCTTCTGCACAGCAAAAAGAAACAATCAATAAAACTAAAACACAGCCTACAGAATGGGAGAAGGTATTTACAAATGACATATCTGATAAAGGGTTAGTAACCAAAATACATAAAGAGGTTATCAAACTAAACATCCAAAAAATAAATAACCCAGTTATTTCTGCCCATAAGAAATGTACAGTACAGTTGTTTCTCAAAAAGTTAAATATACAACTACCCTACAACCCAGCAATTGCATTATTATTTACTCAAAGGATAAAAAAATACAGATTTGAAGGGGTACATGTACCCTGATGTACACAGCAGCATTATCAACAGCAGCCAAACTATGGAAAGAGCCCAAATGTCCAGTGACTGATGAATAGTATACACATATATGGTATACATATATATATGTATATACATTTTATGTACACACACATACACACACACTCACACACACACAGGAATATTAGCCAGCCATCAAAAGGCATGAAATTAAGTCTCATTTGCTTACCTTAACATCCACAACATGCATGGAGTTAGAGTGTATTAGGCTAAGCAAAATAAGCCAGTCAGAGAATGACAAATACATGATTTCACTCATCGTGGAGTTAATGCAACAAAACAGATGAACATACTGGAAGGGGGGAAAAATAAGAGGGAAGGAAAGAAACCATAAGAGACTCCTTACCATAGAGAACAAACTGACAGTTGATGGAGAGGAGGTGGGAGGGGGATGGGCTAAATGGGTGACGGGTATTAAGGAGGGTGCTTGTTGGGTTGACCACTGTGTATTATATGTAAGTGATCAATCAATAAATTCTACTACTGAAAACAATATTACACTACATGTTAACTAACTAGTACTTAAATAAAAATTTTTTAAAAAGGCTTGCATCCAAATTACAGCAAGAACTCTTACAACAGAATAATAACAACCTAATTTAAAATAGTAGGCAAAACAAACAAAAGTCCAGAAAAAGATGGCTACACAGGTGAATTCTACCAAATATTTAATACCTCTTTTTCTCAAACTATTCTAAAAAACAGAAAAGGAAGGAAAACTTCCAAATTCATTGCATATGGCCAATATTTCCATGATACTAAAAATAGATGAAGATACTACAAAAAAAGAACCACAAGGCAATATACCCAGTGAACAAAGATACTCAACAAAATGGTTATCAAATAAATCAAACATTAAATTGAAGAAAAAAAAATTCGCCATGAGCAACTGGGATTTATTTCAAGGATGCAAGGGTGGTTCAATATTCACAAATCAGTCAACACAATACATCATATCAAAAGAGAAAGGATAAAAACCTTATGTTCATTTCAACAGATGTAGAAAAAGCATTTGACAAAATACAATATCCATTCACGATAAAAATCCTCCACAAAGCAGGTTTAGAGAACACATACCTCAATATAATAAAGGCCATATATGAAAAGCCCACAGCAAACATCATACTCAAAGGGAAAAAACTGAGCACATTTCCTCTAAAGTCAGGAACAAGAAAAGGATGTCCACACTTACCATTTTTATTCAACATAGTACTGGAAGTCAAGCCACAGCAATTACACAGCAAAAAAGCATCCAAATTGGCAAGGAAGAAGCATGCTTCCACTATCGGTAGATGACATGATACTACATATAGAAAAGCCTAAAAATTTCACAAAAAAAATACTACAATAAATGAATTCAGTAAAGTCACAGAATACAAAATCAATGTACAGAATTCCATTGCATTTCTGTACACTAAAAATGATGCAATGGAAAGAGAAATTAAGAAAACAATCCCAATTATAATTGCACCAAAAATAATAAAATACCTGGGGATAAATTTAACCAACCAGGTGAGAGGCCTGTACTCTGAAAACTATAAAACACTGATGAAAGAAACTGAAGACAATACAAAAATATGGAAAGATACTCCGAGCTCATGGACTGAAAGAGTACTTTTTAAATGTCCATACTATCCAAAGCAATCTATAGATTTAAAGCAATCCTGATCAATAAGCCAACAGCATTTTTCAGAGAACTAGAACAGACAATCCTAAAACGTGTATGAAACCAAAAAAGACCCAGAATATTCAAAGCAATTTTGAAAAAGAAAAACAAAATGAGAGGCATCACAATCCCAGATTTCAAGTTATACTATAAAACTGCACTAAATCAAAACAATATGGTACTGGCACAAAAATAGACACACAGATCAATGGAACAAAATAGAAACCCCAGATATAAGCCCATAACTATATGGTCAATTAAATTAGACAAAGCAGTTGGGAGCATGCAATGGGAAAAAGCCTCTTCAACAAATGGTGATGGGAAAACTGCATATATACATGCAAAAGAATATAACTAGACCATTTTTTTTACATCATACACAGAAATAAACTCAAAATGGATTAACGACATAAATGTGAGACCTGAAACCATAAAAGTCCTAGAATAGAGTACAGAATTCCATTCTGTAAAATTCCATCAGAATTTTTCTGATATCAGCTATAGAACACTTTTCTAGATATGTCTCCTGAGGCAAGTGAAGCAGAAGCAAAACCTAACTATTGGGAATACATCGAAATAAAAAGGTTCCATACAGCAAAGGATATAATCAATAAAAAATGAAAAGACAAGCTACTGAGTGGGAGAAGATATTTGCCAATAACATATCCTATGAAGGGTTAGTATCCAAAATATATATAGTTTTTATAATTAAATACCTCAAAACCATTCAATTTAAAAATGGGAAGAAGACATGAACAGTTCTCCAAAGACATCCACATGGCCAATAGATACATAAAAAAATGTTCAACATCACTCATCATCAAGGAAATGCAATCAAAACTATGAGGTATCATGTCACACGTCAGAATGGCTAAAATAAAAAACATAAAAAACAAGCATTGACAAGAATGTGGAGAGATAGGAACCCTCATACACTGTTGGTAGGAATGCAAACTGGGATGGCCACTGTGGAAAACAGTGTGGCGGTTCTCCAAAAATTAAAAATAGAACTACCCTATGATCCGCTAACGCACTACTGGGTATTCACCCGAAAAATACAAGGACAATAATTCAAAAGGATATATGCACCCCTATGGTTATGGTAGCATTATTTACAAGAGACACATTATGGAAACAGCCCAAGTGTCCACTGATAGATGAACAGATAAAAAGGAGTATTATTCAGCTAAAAAAATGAATGAAATCTTGCCATTTGCAACATGCATGGAGCTAGAAAGAATGATATTAAGTGAAATCAGCCAGTAAGAGAAAGACAAATACCATATTGTTTCACTCATATATGGAATTTAACAATCAAAATAAATGAACAAAGAAAAGCTAAAGAGACAGATGAAAAAACATACTCAACTATAGAGAACAAACTGAGACCAGAGGGAGGTGGGTTGGGGGAGAAGTGAAATAAGTGAAGGGGAATTAAGCATACATCTATCTTGGTGAGCACTGAGTAATGTATGGAACAGTTGAATCACTATATTTTACACCTCAAACCATTATAACACTGTATGTTAACTATACTGGAATTAAAAAATAAATTAATTAAATTGATATCCAAAGAAATGTAGGCAAAAGATTTAAATAGCTACCTGTCCAAGGAAACGTACAAATGACCACTGAAAAATGACATGAGAAAGCATTTGGAAGTGATAGCAATATTCATCATTTTGATTGTGACAATAGTGTCAAGGATGTCTGCTAAAACATAACAAATTATAAACTTTAAACATGTGAATTTTACTGTATTTCTATTGCATCCTAATAAGGTTATAACAGATAAAAGTAAGATTTTTAAATGTTCAAAATGGTAACTGGCATGATTTATTCTCTTTTTCTAAAATGTTTACATGTCAACGTAGTACTCATTTTATGGTATGAAATGTACATAGAAAAAACTATATAATAAATATATAAACTACTCCTTGAGAGGAGATTATTTTATTACATTACAACCATACCTTCTTGTTTATTCCAAGAGATATCAGTAAATACACACAAATACAAAAATAACTTAAATATCACAAGCATTTAGCTTTGAGTGTAATTATAATTGCTATTAAGGAATTCATAAGACTGTAAACCAAAAAAAAAAGCTCTAAATATTGAAATTTCAAGCATAGACTTTATTAATACATTGGAAATAATTAGATTTCTAATCTTACTACTCCAGGCAACTGAGTGATGTTTACACACATGAAGAGGGAAAAAAGAAACTTAAGCTGATCTTCAGCTAGCATCTAATAACTGCTCTAGATATAGAGGGTTGGGAGTAGATATAGACGTGGTATTTCACAAAGATTAAAAAAGTGCTAAGATCAATGACCTTTATTAAATCAGCAGAACCAGCCTACAGTTTCCTACCATTTTTCTTTCATTTACTTAATAAAAATTTATTAACTACCCCAAATATATCAGATTTGTGTTTGACAGAAGTGATGCAAAAGGCAGTAGAGCATATGGCTAAAACAACTAATAGTAGAGCTGAAATGTCTCTGTTTACTTTCTAACTCCGCTGTCTCTTCTATGTATTTCCAAGGGCAAGTTACTTAACCTTCAGCTGTGCAGCACAACCTTAATAGCAGGCTTAGGATGTTCAAACTCCATCTATTCTAAAGATAGGGCTAGCCCTTGACTAGCTTCTGGAAAATAACCAATAAGGTCTTGGAATATCATGCCTGATCAGAGTGTCTCTGTACACATGAACCCATGGGCCATGCTAACCATGGTTTAAATGATGGTTTGTACCAACCATGCAAGATTTATGACGAGTGCATGCTTTTATCCACCTGAGTCCCGCAGCAAGCTGTACCAGTTTGATCTCTGTGGAAGCCAGAAACTGAGTAATTGTTAATTATGGGGGGCACTCCCTGCCTAGGTCTCACACACACACACACACACACACACACACACACCCTGGACTCCAAGGTCACAGGGAAGTTTTCCTAGTTGGTAAGACTTTGCACTTGATGTCACACATTGGTGTTGGGAGATTAAGCACTTTCCCTGGCTGTACTGAAAGACAAGTGGAAGCTGGTGCCTTCTCTCCCTTGTACTTCTGCCCTATGCGCTTCTTCTCTTCATTGATTTTAATCTGTATCCTTTCACTGCAATAAAATGAAACCACAAATATTACAGCTTTTTGGAATTCTGAGAGTTCTTCCAGCAAATCATCAAACCTGAGAGTTAAGAATCCTCGACACAGTAACATTGTTTCCACATCTAAAAAATGTATTTAATATTAGCACTTAAAGAATAGGTGTGGGGATCAAAAGAATTAATGGATGTTAGGAGCTTACAATAATGCCCAACATATAATGTTTGCTGTTTTTCATGCCGTTATAAAAACAAGTGGTCCTAATAATTGAATGGCTTGGTCTAGTGAGAGACGACATTAAATAATTAAATTACAAGTGCTAAAAAAAGTATGTATGATATATCAAAGGAACAAAAAGCATCATCATTTCCTTCTTTCCTATCCCCAAGACTATGTGTTCAACTCTCATGTGCTAAGTGAACAGCTGAGTGTATCCTCATAACAGCATATGTAATCCTTACAGGATTCCCTAACATAATACCTACCGGCACCAGCATCAACAGCACCACCACCACTACTGCCTCATCGAATATTCTTTTAACCTAACTCCACACTCTTAGAATCTATTCCTATACATATTCCCCTGATTTCAGTAGATACAAACAAAAACTATCAAGTTATTTTTGTCGTATATCATACTTCTTCCTGGTTTAAATTGTATGCCTCACCTTCTGGGGCCTGTGTGAGCTCAAGTCTGATTATAGGTCTAGAAGCAATGAAAGGTGGTCAGAATAAGATCAGTAGTCCATTACAGGCAACTACTTCAGGGGCTACTACACGGTCTTTAGGTCAGTGGGGACAGACCTTCTGGGAAGGAGAAGGGCTACAAATAAGGTTTAACAGAATTTAGAAATCCAAGATTCCTAGCTTCATCAGAATCTGCACAAAGGAACCCATATAAGGACCCAATCCTTCTTTCAAGGTTGCAAATTCAAATAGTGCTGTATTTCAATCATCCACATGATCTGTTTTAAAGAAACCTTAGGATTGTAACTCTAGGACATAAAGGCTTCTTTTAGAGTAGCAATAGATACAAAGTTCAGTACCTGGAAATACAGTGTGGTCCTACTGAAAACTTAAAATGTGAAAGTGGCCTTGAAACCAGGCATAGGACTCTGAGAGGAGTATTAGAGAAAACCTAAAATACCCCCGAAGAACCTATTTATAGGAGCCCAATGATTTTTGCTAAATCTATGAACAAGGACTTGCAAAAAAGCAAAGTAAATGTTACTGGATATTTGAGGAAAGAGGATCCTTGTTAAGTAGTAGTAGAAACTTCAGTAACACTGTCCATGGAGT
Organism: Suricata suricatta; assembly: GCF_006229205.1. NCBI lineage: Eukaryota > Metazoa > Chordata > Mammalia > Carnivora > Herpestidae > Suricata > Suricata suricatta. The sequence goes on from NC_043705.1 coordinate 68,407,067, forward strand.
TATATAGAGAGAAAAGAGAACATAGTGGCTGATCTAGCTAAGGAGAAATCCAATCAGTGTTGAATGTGCCACCTGATTCATTTTGCTGCTTACTTGCAAAGTGAGAGAGAATATAATGAAACGACTGTTAAAGAAAAAAGAGACAAGACTCACGCTACAAAAGATACTGTCAGGAGAGTGAAAAGCCAAGTCACAAACTGAGAGAAAATATTTGCAAGATGTTTCTAATAAAGCTATCTCATCTAAAATAAATAACTCTTAAAATTTAAGAAGAAAACTGAGCCAAAGACCTGAATAGATGCTTCACCAAATATATACAGATGGCACATAAACTTATGAAAAGATGCTACATATCACAGGTCATTACAGAATTGCAAAGTAAAACAACAACGAGACACCACCACAGACCTATTAGAATGAACAAAATCCTAAACACAGACAACCCCAAGTGCCAGCAAGGATGCAGAGCAATAGGAACTCTCATTTTTTTGCAGCTGAGAATGCAAAAATGGTATAGCCATGTTGGAAGCTAATTTGGCAGATTCTTACAAAATTAAACATACTCTCACCACATAATCCAGGAATCATACTCCTTATATTCACCTAAATGAACTGAAAACTTTCGTCCACACAAACGCCTGCACACAGATGGTTTATGGCAGCTTTACTCATTACTACAAAACTTAGAAACCACTAAAATGTCCTTCAGTCGGTAAATGAATAAATCAACTGTGGTACATCTATAAAATGAAATATTATTAAGCAGTAAAAAGAAGTACTATCAAACCATGAAAAAATAGCAACAAACTTAAAATGCATATTACTAAGTATAAGCCAATTTGAAAAGGCTACATACTACATGATTCTAACTGTAAGACATTTTGGAAAAGGCAAAACTAGAAAGACACCCAAAAGAGGGCAAGGATTAGGAGGAAGGGGGAATAAACAGGCAGTAAAACTATTTTTTTTAAGTTTATTTATTTTTGAGAGAGAGAAAGAGAAAGAGAAGCACAGAGAAAAGGAGATGCAGAATTCAAAGCAGGCTCCAGGCTCTGAGCTGTCAGCACAGAGCCCGATTTGGGGCTTGAACCCACAAACCCGAGATCGTAACCTGAGCCAAAGTCAGACACTCAACTGAATAAGCCACGCAGGCACCCCAATATGAAACTATTTTAGTGCAGTGAAATTATTCTGTACAATACATGGATCATGGATACATGTGCTTACAAATTTGCCTAAATCCAGAGAATGCAAAACACTAGGACTGAACCCTAAATTACGGGGTTTGGATGATAACGATATGTCAACATAGGTTAATCAGCTGTAACAAATACATCACTCTGATGGGAGAGGTTGACAGTGGGGGAGACTGTGCAAGTGCAGAGGCAGGAGGTATATGCGACATCTCTTAATTTTCCACTCAATTTTGCTGTGAACTGAGAACTGTTCTAAAATATCAAATCTATTAAAAGAAAATTAGGCAAATGAGGCTAAAATTAAGAAATGTTTTCTGAGTAAACAAAAAATCCAGGACATTACCAGGAAAATATGGCTCAAGAATGAGGCTGAGGGTATATTCAAAAAATCCTCATTAAAACCTCAAAAATATTAAAGGTGGTGCCTCAGACTACTAGCCACTCAGCATTCTATAAGGCCCTCTAAAGGCATTAGAACGTGCCTTATTGAGCCTCTTAAACAATAAAGCTCTACAAAAATTAAGGGCATTATCCCTCAACCTCTTAACTAGGAACCCAAAATCTAAAAGGATTTATCTAAAAAAAAAAAAGTATGTAACTGTGACTTTTGCACAAAGGAATGTATACCAATAGAATTCACATAACTTTCACAACATTTATAAAATATTTACATATATTTTTGCTTAATATATAAAATATTTAATATATCTTAAATGAAGAGAGACTTTTGGATCCCAAAATTCTACTGGCAGGAAGCAGACTAAGAAAACTACTCACTTTGGAAACATCTGCTTTCTTCCATGAAGAAAGACAGGTAAAACTATAAGCATAAAAGGCAAGGCTAAGAACCTTGAAGAATTATTCCCAGGCTTGAGACTTGATCAAGAAACTTCCAACATTTGCCCATCTGGATCTCAGAGTGCCATGAACCAGTGACACCTCTGCATCTCCCCCTTTTCCCGTTTTATAACAAGACCGTCTCCAGCAGTTATCTATGCCTGTCCCCCATGTACACTGGGTATTGCAGGCGGGGGAGGCAGATTGAGCAGAAGGGTACTCAAAAGAGCTGTGCTTAAGGAAAACACCGAAGGAATCCCATCTAAGCCTGGACCTTATTTAGATGATGAAATTCTGCACTTTGAGATGACACAGTACCAGAATGAGACATGCAAGGCCTTGGGAAGCAGTGGGTGTGCTCTGCATGTGGGAAGTACATGAACCTCTGGGGCCTGGAGGGCAGACTGTGGCAGCCAACTTTCTGCCTCCTGTTATTCACATCCTCATGTGGTCTCCTCCCACAAAGGAGAGTTGACTGTATGACCAATGCTCAACAGGAAAAGTGACAGTATCACACCTCCAAAATTATAACATTGAGGCTTCCACCGTGGGTGCTCTCTCTGTCAGATCCCTTAATCCAGGGAAACCAGGTTGTGAGCAGCTCTATGGAGAGGCTCAAGCGGTATGTAGGTGAAGCTTTATGCCAACAGCCACGTGAGTGAGCTTGGAAGTGGACCTTCCAGAACCAAACTACAGACGAGTGCAACCCAGCTGGCACCGTAACTCCAACCTCATGGAAGATGCTAAACCAGAACTGCCCCTTAGCTGACCCTAAATTTTGGACTTTAAGAGAAGGTGTGAGATAATCAACAGTTTTCATTTTAAGTTGCTAAATTTGGGGATAAATTGTCTGACATAGCAATAGATAACATATAGTTAAATACCAAGTGAACACCACCAAAGCTCCCAGATTCATTCACTCTCATCATCAATGAATTGCCTCCTGGTTTTCCAATTCAGTAATAATTTATTTTCTATGTAAGGAAGGAGCTTCCTTCAGATTTACCAAAACAAGAATGCTTTCTTTTACTGTCTTTGGCTTTAAAAGAAAACATAGTGGAAAATTAGCTTACATAACAATATTTTCAGAATTAACGGGTGATCTGGCTGAAAGTCCTTCTTCATTGAGAAAAAGAGAAACCTTACATTTTTAATTAGAACAGTTAAAAACACAAACACATATGCTTGTTTGGATAAAACTAATTATGCATGTTTCTTACTGAAGCAAATATTCAGAATAAATAAGCTTGTTTTCAATAGTTTGTTTTCAATGATAAAACAGAAATGTCTAGTTTCTCAAAATTACTTGTAGTATTCCTAACGCAGATAAAATTTTCACCATTATAATCACTCACACTGTTCCAAAATTATAAAACACTACCTATAAACAATAATACTCTAATCACAATTACCTGTCAAATACATTAGCACAAACATATTTATCATATTAGTAACCTAGATAAAAGTAGGAAAGATTCTAAAAGAACAATGTATGAATAAAAAGTGCTTTGATGCTGGCAGAAAAAGGTCCAAAATGATCTCCAGTAAATTCAATTTTTTTGAATCCTAGAACCAACCTAGAGCCATCCAGTTTAAAGTTCAGGACATGATACGACCTACAGAAAAGACCCAATCACTCCCTAACAGCAGCATATGATAGGATTAAAAATTCTAACTTACAGTAAGTTAAGCTTTCACTCTGAGAGGAGTCTACAACTGCCACAAACCAATCGCTGTAAATATCAAGAAAATAAAAACGAAAGGGTGCAATATAGCCACTGAAAGGCAAAGACAAACAATTACTCATGTTAAAGTCTGTATAATGCAAGAATAAAAATTCAAATGTTTATAGGTACCGAAAAGTCAACAGTCAACACAGTCAGGGAGGCTCTATAAGTCATAAGCTTACAATGAACGTATGAATGTGAAGCCTGCAAGAAACTGGAAAACACAGCTCATTTCAAAGGAGTTACAATTTGCCCCACTGTTGTTATACAGAATGAAGACCCAGTGTGAGTGGAACTTTCTATTTTTGAGAAGAAACCAAAAATTTGGATTCTTACTTAAATTAGTTGAAAACTAATTTTACAGATTTAAAAATTGTATAGGTTCATTTAGCCTGGGGATCTCCAATTTGCAAACTCCATTTGATGCAAAAACAGATATATCAGTAATAAAAATAAGACTCCAGTGATCCCTTAGAAAAATAATAATTTTCCAGAAAGTGAGATGAAGCCAAAAGTATTTTCTAAAACTAAGCCTAAAATACATACTCCAACTACATTAGAGGGTGTTAAACCAAATGCATCAAGATGATTAATTAATATTCAAACTACCTGAGTTAGTACTAGAATAATTTCCATAGTATACATAACGATGATACCACAAAGAACGGGTGGTTCACATCACAAGGGTATGTCACTATCTCACTGAGAATTAATCAAACTGTAAAACATTTTCTAAATTCCACCTCTATACTACAATATACTTGAGGTCCATGCAAAAAAGTAGCTACCTTTTATATAGGAAATGGATGAATAAGTCTTTGGTGTTGTAAAAGCAACTTCACTTAAACATAACTACCACCACCACCACCAAAAAAAGAAGAGGAAAAAAAAGTAAAGAAAATAATGAGGAGGGAAAAACCCAAGATATATTGTAGTATAGAGGTGGAATTTAAGGAAAGGTATTAAGCAGGCTGTGTTTTAGCTTATGGGCAAGTAATAAATTGTATCATGTATCTTGGATGTATCATAGATAAGCTGCTATATAACAATTGCCACGTCAGATATCTGTGAAATTAGGTGATTAACTAGTTGTTACTTAACCTTCTAATTTCTGTATAAGTCTAATTACATGAAATAGAAGTTGGGGTTTTGATTTTTTACTTTGCTTTTCTGTTTGGAGTGTCATTGTAACTACTGTATTGTAAATGATGGAAAATAATTGCATATGTTAAAAAAATAAATTGTGTTATTAAAAAAATAAAAAATTTTTAAAAAATAAATAAATAAAAATAAAAAAATAGAAGCTCCTTCAAAAAAAAATAAATAAATAAATAAAACATTTTCTAGGAGTGCCTGGATGGCTCAGTCAGTTAAGCCTCTCTCTCTCTCTCTCTTTTTCTTTTAATGTTTATTTATTTTTGAGAGTAAGACAGAGCATGAGTGGGGAGGGGCAGAGAGAAAGAAAGAGGGAGATACGGAATCTAAAGCTTTTTTTTTTTTTTCATTTTTTTAATGTTTATTTTTGAGAGAGAAAGACAAAAAATTAAGCATTGACTCTTGGTTTTGGCTAAGATCATGATCTCATAGTTCGTGGGTTTGAGCCTGCTTGGGATTCTGTCTCCCTTGCTCTCTGCCCCTCTCCCACTCGCTATCGCTCTAAATAAATAAATAAATACATACATACATACATACACATTTTTTTTCAATTAATTTACCTTGAGTTATAATCTTGGTTACAATTCTAGCCTGTTCCATATTGTAAACCAGGCACACAAAACCAAGCTATGTTTTACAGATGAAAAGGGTATCAATCACACTCCTTCTTTATCTTAAATATTAACTCTTTTTTAAAATAGAGTTGGTGTTTAGCCACATTTTAGATTATTCTTGCTTCTTGCTTATAATAGAACACATATAAGGGCAATGTGATCAGCAGGGGATGGTATCAGCTACATCCAACAACAGTTACTAGTTACACTGTTGGGTATTAGTTGTGATCATTTCTGTAATGAACTCTCAAAGGGCCCAAATATACAATCTTAGTCTTATTAGCATCTCTCCAACCTTTGAACAAATCAACCCTAAGTATGTATCAATCTAGATTATGCTTAAAATACATATCCTAACTGCTATACAGAAATGGAATCAAGAGTGCCTGGGTGGATCAGTAAGTTGAGTGTCTGACGTCAGCTCAGGCCATGTCTCATGGTTCACAGGTTCAAGCCCTGCGTCTGGCTCTATGCTGACAGCTCAGAACCTGGGGCCTGCTTTGGATTCTATGTCTCCCTCCCCCTCTTCTGCTCATGCTCTGTCTCCGTCTCAAAAACAAACATTAAAAAATTAAAAAAAAAAAAGAAATGGAAACATACCATACACTGCTTCAATTTAGATATTTTTCTCTACAACAAAAATTATTTATGTTATCTATATTGCAAAAATGAACTATTACCCCCAAAAGGAGACACTAATACAATATCACGGAAAGCAGCACAGTTCTGCTGTCTCTAACTTAACTGTAAACCTTGAGTAAGTCAGTCATCTGCCATCTCATCTGTACCAAATTAATCAATTTTGATTTGGCAAAGAGTGTTGAACAAAATTGTGGTACGATTTTTCATTCATTACTTTAAATTAAAGCAAAGTAATTGGCTTAAATGAGCTTTATAACTGAAATAGCTAAATGTAGTACCTCAAGAGTATTTTCTAGACAATGACTGTGTACAATACGATCAACAGTTTAAAAGAAAAAGTGTTACTTTAAAGTAATGGGCCATTAGCTCTTCTGGACCAAAAAAAAAATCCTTCTTAAACAAATAATCTAAAAAATACTTTTTTAAAAAAATGCTGAATATTGTTAAATTACACGATTACTCATTAAATGACTCAAACCTCATTACTCTATGGATGGAAATAATGTGATAGGTTGTCTAGAAAACTTAATATATTCCTGTAGGACTGTATACACTGCACACCTTTCAAAGATGACTACTGAACCAGATGGACTGATACATACATTACCTGATACACAGTAGGTCTTACTAAACTACTGAAGGCCAAGTGACTGACTTCAGCACCAGCTGACATGGACCTGGTGATTTGCTCTCTCTCACCCTCTCCTCAACCCCATTCCAATCTGTAGAGCTGTATTACTTCCTGTCACCTTCCTGGATCTTATCTCCTCTGCCTCCAGTTCTGCTGCTTATTGTCTATCACTGTTACTGATGGAGAGTTACTTTGTCACTCTCCACCTACCCACATCCCATTGCTACACTGGTATTCAATACTTTTTTTCTGTTGCACTATCTTTATTTCTTCTGTTTCCAGGCCTTCTCAGCTTCCAGAAAAAAGATATCTACTTCACAGGCACAGTCAGCCAATCAATATACTCCTTTCCTTCTGATTAAAAAGAAAACAAAATTAAAGCAGGTCTGGATGATCCTTGGCTTCTCTGTACTCTTTTCATCGCAATCTGATATTCGAAAGTTCATTCACTGCTACAAAAGATGCTTTATGGTCTCTTTTATTTCTAAGTTTGGAGTTTCTGCAGATACTTAGTCTATAGATGATAGCTTTTACTACTATAGAATTTTAGGGTTAAAAAAATCAATAGAAAACATGAAGGCTGCCTTCTTAACCCTTAAAGATTCACCAAAACAACAAAAACAAACAAACAAACAAAATACACTCCAAAATTTTCTATTAAAATCAGATCTTGAAATAAATGAATAGCACTCCAAAGAAGATATACGTAGGGCCCTCAAACATATTAAAAAAAAAAAAAGATGTTTAACACCACCAATCATTAGGGAAATGCAAACCAAAACCACAGAAGATACTACTCCACACCCACACACCCATCAGGATGACTATTATTAGAGAGAGAGAGAGAGAGAGAGAGAGAGAGAATGAATGAGAATATGTTTGTTGAGGAAGTGGAAAAATATTGGTGAGGATATGGAGAAATTGGAACCTCTCTGCATTGTTGATGGGAATGTAAAATACTGTAGGCACTATGGATAACAAGGAAGGTAATTCCTAAAAAGTTAAACACAGAACTGACATTTGATCCACCAATTCCACTTCTGGGTATATACCAAAAAGACATGAAAGCAGAGACTCAAACAGATATTTGCATATTCCTGTTCAGGGTAACCTTATTCACAATAGACAGAAAATGAAAGCAACCTAAGCATCCACAGTCAAATGGATAAAAAAAAATGTGGTATACACGTATAATGGAATATCAGTCAACCTTAAAAAGGAAACAAGATACAACATGAATGAATGTTGAAAATATAATTCTTAGTGAAACAACCTAATTACAAAAGGACAAATATTGTATGATTCCATTGATTGAGTTACCATAAATAGAGATGGGAAATTCAGAGATAGAAAGTAGACTGGTGGTTGCAAGAGGCTGAAAGGAGGGGCGAACAGAAGTTAATGTTTAAAAGATACTGAATTTCAGTCGTGAAGATGGATAATAGTGATGATTGCATAATGGTGTGAATGTACTTAATACCACTAATATGTCCAGTTAAAAATGGTTAAAGTGGTAAATTCTGTTATGTATATTTTACCACAGTAAAAAAAAATTAATGAAAAGTAAAGTTTATAAGAAGGCAGAGAAGAACTTGCTACTTAGTTATCCATCGCTACTGTGCAAACTATATCTTACTCTAAAACAGCACAAGTAATAAATCGACTGATTAAAACTTTGTTAGTGCTGAAGAGCATAGAAAGCTCTCTAAACATCTAAGGACTTCAGATTCTCCTCAAAGAGGTATGGGAAAGCTGTAAAAAACTGTCAATAAAGAAGATCTCTCATACACACACCAAACCACTGAATAAATACTCATTTTTGAGATTTTTAAACTCTACTGCCTTCCCACCTACATCATTACTATTCTAGGATACACCAAACATACTCTTGCCTCACCAACTTTGTTATCCTAAAACATCCATCCTCACATACCTGCAGAGGTCACTCATTTCATTTGGATGTCTAATCAAATGTTCCCTTACCAGAGAGGCTAATCTTGACCACACTATGTAAAAATAGAATCCTCTGTAATTCTCTCCCCTCATAAAGAGCTTTATTTTTTCTTCATAGCTTTTATTACTATTTGATAAACATTTACTTGCTCATTTTTTTTCTCCATCTACTATAATGTAAATTCCAAGTATACAAAGACTTTGTTTATTTTGTTCACTATTGTGCCTCAGGACCTAGAACACCACCTGGCACATTGAGAGTGGTCAATAAATATTTGTTGAATGAATGAATAGATGGATATTCACTGCATAACTTATATCATACTTCCCTCTTGGTCTTGGTACTATTTTACCACCTACCAGCCTTGCCACAGACACCAGTCACTACCTCAAAACCATCCCCAGTACCCCTGCCACAGGTCAAGTGGAAGGAACGCCTAGTTTGAAAGTTAGAGAGAAGCCTGGTACCAGAATTGACAGTAATAGCTCCATGAGGCACTTCAAACAGTGCTTCCTCTATGACTCAGTTTCTAAACATCATGAATGAATAATACAGTATATTTGCCCTCGCAATATGGGTTAAAGAATTAAGGATAAAGAATTTACCTCTAACACTGCTTTAAAACAAAAAGATACCAAGTATTGCATATAACATCACATTGCACCTGTCTTGATAAATATTACAAGGCCTTGCTGGTCTGCAAACCACAGGATCCCTCTACAACTTTTCAGGGTAGGTGGAAAACCAGACAAATGCAAGAACACTAGCTGTTAATAAATATAGTCAAAATTTAACTGGTTACTTGGCCCAACAAACACACACTCTGGATGATTAGAAGAATATGTTACATCTCTGGGAGGTAGTCAGAAGACTGCTTCCATTATATATCTAACTAACTTTGTTTCAAAGTCAAATGTTTAAAAATTTATTCCAGTCAAATGTCCCACCAGCGCTCATGCATGTTACAAGTTTTGAGAGCATTTTATAACTGCATTTTAATCTTTCGTTTGCAGTGAATGACTTCTGGTAAAGCTTCGGCAGATAATTATAATGTTTGTAGGAAAAAAAATGTTTAATCAGACAATAAATACCATCCTTCCAAAGAAAGCGTACGACGGCCCGTTACTCTATGGTCTCTAGGGCTCACCGAACCCCACATGTTTAGTTGTAACGAAAGTCATCGAGGAAACACACGTGTCCTGACCCCGCCTAATAAGTGGAAAGGGCGGGTGGAACTGGTCTTCAGCGGGGTCCCGGGACAGGGGACACCTGTGCGCAGGGTGCAAGGCGTGCGCCGTGGGCAGTCAGTCTGGGGCCACAGGGCCAACAACCCCCGCCCGAAACCCACCAGGCCAGTCTTTTCCTCTAATTTCCGTCCGGGCCTGCCCCCGGGGCTCACATCTCCGCAAACGCAGGTCCTACCTGAGCTCTGCCCCCAGCTACAGGGCTGCGGGGGGAGGCGGGAGGAGGCGTGGCCTTCCAGCTCGCCAGTGGAACTCCCTCGTGCGGTTGTTATGACTTTTCCTCTCGGGATCCGCGCCCCGACCAAGTTCGAGCCGCACTTCCGGGGTCCGCAAGAGACTGAAACGTCATTGCGCATGCGACGGCGGCGGCGACAATCCGGAAATGGGCGGAGCGTGGTTGCTGGGTTGGTTCCTGTGGCGCTAGGTGGGCTGGGAGAGAAAGGCTTGTGGGAGGTAAGAGATTGCACTGTTCTTTTCCCGTGGGTTGTGCTCCCTTTTCCTTCACCTTTTCTTCAGAAGTGGGAGACCCCGCTTTCCGGGTATCCTTAGAAGACGGGGCCACATTGAAACCCCCTTCTCTAAGAGAAAATTAAAAAACATTTGTGAGACTGCCCTTGGAGCTACTTGACCACTCTCCCAATCATGTTTTATTCAGCTTTACCCAGTCCATTCAACTTCAGAAAAGACCGGAGTGGACAAGTCTAGATTTGGAAGAGTAAATTTACTTCAAAATAACTTACAAAGTAGGACATTAAGGCTAGGCTCCCCGACCCTGCTGTTTTCCCTATCTCCTGAATACTAGTGGAATAGATTGGAAACAGTTGTAGAAAACTGTCGTCACGTGGCTAAGAGTGGTTTGGTTCTAAACGCAGGCTTCCGAGAAGAATTCCTGATAGTAAAAATTGCCCACGAAGATCTTTTAAATGGCCCACAAAGTGCAGAATACATATGTTGAGCATAAAGTTTAGATCTCTAATTCTTATGCACACTTGAATGTGAGACCTCTTGGGTAGTTTAAGTGTTAGAATGAAAGGAAAGTTTGTGTATTGATGCCTGGGCGTTTGAACAATCCCGAGATATACAAGGGGCAACTCTTAATCTTCAACTTAACCATTCAGCAGCATTTGACACAGTTAATTACATCCTTTTTCTTGAAACTTCAAACACATTCTTCATTTAACTTTTGTGAAATCATGGTGCGCTTTTGATTCTCCTTTGATAGATTCTTCCTGACTTCTAAAAGTTATGCTCCAGACCTACTCCCCTCTTTATCTGTCCTCATTTTCCATGTGATCCCATCCATTCCCTTCATTGCCTTTTACATAGCTTCACAATGCTGATGGCTTCCAAATATCCATATCTAGCTCTGACTTCTCTGATTATTATATTCACACATCCTACTTCTTACTCAGCATATTACTAGGATATTTAACATGCACGTCTCGCTCTATATTTTCTACCTCCAAAAACTATTCCTCTTGCCTGTCTCTCCAGCTCAGTAAATGACACTTGGATTCTTACAGCTGTTGAGATTACCCTCTGATTTCTCTTTCTCCAACATCCCACATCCAATTCCACAGCAAAATATGTTGGCTTTCTTTTCAAAGGAACCCCTAAATCTAATCAGTTCTCAATACCTCTACAGCATTATTCTATTCACTGGATGCTGTAATTGTCCTTTAATAGTTCTGCAGGCTTCTATTTTTGCCTCCCTATAGTCTAGTATCCCTCCGGCAGCTTTAGAATCCTTTTCTTTTTTAATTTTTTTTGTAAGTTTATTTATTTTCAGATACAGAGACAGCGTGAGCAGGGGAGTGGTAGAGATAGAGGGAGAGAGAGAATTCCAAGCAGGCTCCACAGTGCCAGCGTAGAGCCCAACGTGGGGCTCAAACCCATGAAACCTTGAGATCACAACCTGAGCTAGAACCAAGAGTCACCAATTGAGCCACCCGCCCCTATAGAATCCTTTTAAAATGCATATAAGGGGCACCTGGGTCTCTCAATCACTTGAACATCTGACTTTTTATTTCAACTCAGGTCATTATCCTAGGGTTATGGGATTGAGCTTCGTTTCCTGGGGGCCTACTTGAGATTCTCTCTTTTTCTTCTTCTGCCCGTTTTACCTGATTGCATGCACGCTCTCAAATAAATAAATAAATAAATAAGATAAATATAAAATGTATATCATAACTTATTTTCCTGTTCAAAACTTTTAAAACCTTCACTACTCAAATGGAAGAAAATCCAAAATTGTTTTCATAAAACTGTAAGATCCTGCATGTTCCGGCCCCTGGCCACTCCATGCTGCCACTGAGGAAGAGAATTGTAAGCGATTTTGAGATGGGGGAGTGGAGTGTGACACTTGACCAGTAATCTTGGAATTTGGGGAATGGCAGTCCCAAAGGTGATTACCCAAATCTCTTGCCTGGAAATATTTAAAGGGAATAGACTAACTGTGGATGACAAAAAAATAAGAACTGTCAAGTTTTCCCAACAGCTAATAGACATATTGGTACATGGCTGCTGCATTTGTTTCCAGGACTACCAATAACAAAGTACCTTGAACTAGGTGGCTTAAACAACAGCAAAAAGAATCATTATCTTACATTTTTGGAAATTAAAATGAAAGTATAGGCAGTGTTGGTGCTTTCTGAGTGCTGGGAGGGGAAATTTTGTTCCATGCCCCTCTTCTAGGATCTGGTGGTTTGCTGGAAATCTTTGATGTTCCTTGGCTTGTAGATGCATTATCCCAATCTCTGTCTTCTCTTGGCATTCTCCCTGTGTATTGTCTTTGCATCAAAATTTTGCCATTGTATAGGGACACTAGTCATATTGAATTATGGTACACCCCAATGTACTCATTTTAACTTGATGTTTCTAATGACCTTATTGCCAAATAAGTTCACATTGTGAGGTACTGGGCTTAGGACATCAGTGTATCTTTTTGAGGGGACACAATTCAACTCATAGCACTACTAGAATTGTTTTGAAAAAGAAGAGAAGCATTTCTAGTAGAATGAAAGAACAGAAAAGCAAACCAAGGGGCAAAATGAGGTTGTATGAGGTAAGCCACCAGGAGAGGATCTGCATGGGAATTTTGACATGCTGCCTGGAACATTAATTCTGTGTATCTGGGAATGGCCGTATTGGAGTTTCTGAATTTGGATGAATCTCCAAAATGTACCAAAGGTACCTTCTGACAGAAAGCATCAGCTTTTAGATCTTTGTTACAGAGGGCACCATGGTCTGTTTATTAAGCTGATGCTAATGGACTTGAAAGTAACAGAATAACTGTGGGACATAGAGAAGTAAAAGGTGGAGAAATCAAGACAAAACAGCTCTCCCTATTCCTTCCAGTCACATTTGTGGGCTGGGCCATAGCTAGGAAACAGGATACTCTAAAGTGACTTACAGGTTTCCTAGAGTTTGGAGCTTGGAGGTCAGTCACTTCCGTCCTCACAATCAGAAAAAAGCTGAACAAACAAAATCAGCAACTCTTTCTAGATCCATGAAAGAATTGTGGTCACCAGGAAAACTACTGACCATCAAATTGGAGAGACAGGCATTTAAAGAGCACAGCTTGAGAGAGCAGAAGTCGGCAGCAGGAGTCAGTATGGGTTGGAACACCTAAACTGCAATTGACAAATTGCTGGAGGTTCACCATGGACTATCTTGTGGATCTAAACTCATGGACTAGCTTGAAAATTAAAAATTTCAAGTGATCGTTGTTGTTGTTGTGCGGGAACGGAGGCCACCCATATTTTTGTAAGTTTTACCTTCAGGAGCCCTGTCAGGTTCTTACTATGAAGATAGGAGAAAAATCGTCTTCAGTCAAGGAGAGAGGAAAGGTGGTCATTTTGAAATATGCCCAGAGCTGTCTGTTTTCCTTATCAGCCCTACCATTAAGGCAAACTATTTTACCTAACAAATTTAGAAACTGAAAATAGTCAACCCCATTTCACTCCAACCTTTCGAGTGGGGAAAGTGGACAATGTGCAGGAACAGGAGCCTGCACTCAGATGAAAACACTAAGGAAGAATCAAGGAAATGCTAGAAAACTAAAAATAAACACAATAAAAACAAATAAATGAAAATATCTTTTTTTGGCTCATAAGTAGACTGGACTCAGAGAAACAATGTAAGCTGAAGATACGTCAATAGAAAGTACTGAGACTGAAATATAAAAAAAAGGAATATCCAAGTAATGTGAGGAAATGACAAAATGTGTAACATAGTCATAGTGGGAATATTGGAAGAAGAAATAAAAGAAAAGAGGAAAAGAACTATTTGAAGTAATAATGACTGTACATTTTCTAAAATAAATGCAGACACAAATCCACAGATCCAGGAAGCTTAGAGAATTGCAAACTATAAAAATACTTAAAAGGTCTACCCTTATGCAGAAAATCAAGAAAAGAAAATTTTGCATTGGACTTGTCTTCGGAAACTGCAAAAAGAGAGTAGAGTGAAATATTTAAACACTTGAAAGAAAAAAAAAAGCACACCAACCTAGAACTCGATATCCAGTTCTTAAAAAAAAAAAAAAAAAAAGACTTAGACATATATAAACCGAGGGAAACTGTCACTAGTCTACATGACCTGCAAGAAATGTTAAAAGAAGTTCTTCCAAGAGATGGAAGTGTTACAGTTCTGAAAGGTGGTCAGAAAGAAAAAAAGAGTTACAGAGAAGGAATAAATTTATTTTTCTTATTCTAAGTTGATCTAGTAGATAACACTCTGTTAAAAATAATAATGTCCAAATTGTATTCTGTAATTAGAGTGTTATTTGAAAGTGGGCTTAGATAAATTGTGTTTATTGCAAACTCTAGGGCAACCACTTGAAAAAGTTTAAGAAAAAGAAAAGTCCGATATGCTAAGAGGGAGAGAGGAGAGAAACTGAAATCGTATAAAACATTCAATTAAAATCAGAGAAGACAGAAAAGACTGGGAGACAAAACATTAAAAGAAAGAAGCAATGGGGCAATGAATAGAAAACATTTAAAGTGACTTTAAGATCATATTGGATTTTTAAATTACTAAAAAATGTGATATTTGGAAATATCCTAATGTGATCAGGAAAGCCATAATGCATGCCTAGTATAAAATCCAGGGATAAGAAAAAAGATCTGACAAAGCAGGTTAAGTAGGAGAAAATCTAGGTTTTTCTGCTTGTTATCCCACATCCCTCAAGTGCTGCACATTCAATGTACCAATTCATCCAAATATATATGTTACAAAAACTAAAAAGTTTGAAATGTTATGTCATATGTATAAAAATCATGTTTTCAAGGATGGAATGGTACTTCTCCCTTGGGATATTGGGACTCAGTAAATCTCTTCCTGGTACTTTTCCTCTTTTATTAACTTCTTCCAGCTTATATCTGAAGTCCGAAGTTCTCTATTTCTGGTTCTCTACATTTACTTCTATAAACACAAAATTTAAATGCTCACTTTTCATCTTCTTCATTCTAATCTTTGTATGTACTGATGTCACTGTTGTGGGCAACCTGATTATTCCCAAATATCCTCAGAAACATTCTCCCTCTCCATATTCACAGAAACTTGGTATGTCAGATGTTAAATGTGGTTATTGGGCTTTTAAGATACATTGCTACATCGTTATAATGAGCTGCCTTTCTCTCTGTCTCCCTCCCTCCCTCTCTCTCTCTCACAGACACACACATGCTACATAACTTTAATAAATCTTAGCTATGAGTACAGCTACATAAAGAGTCCTATGAGTTCTAGTTGAAGACTCCCCCAATACAGTTAACCATTCTGAAAAGACAAACAATGAACTGATCTGAAAACGGCTCATTGTTGCAGTCATCAGACAAGACTTTAAAAAGCTATTGTAACTGTGCTTAATGACAGAGAGGAAAGTATACCCATATAGAATGAAAATACAGGAAATCTCAGCACAGATATAAAAAGTATAATGAAGAACCAAATGGAAATCCTATTGTGGAAAAATAAAATAAATTGAAATTTTAAGGGGCGCCTGGGTGGCTCAGTCGGTTAAGCATTTGGCTTCGGCTCAGGTCATTATCTCACGGTTCGTGGGTTCAAGCCCTGCGTCAGGCTTTGTGCTGACAGTTAGCTCAGAGCTTGGAGCCTGTTTCCGATTCTGTGTCTCCCTCTCTCTTTGACCCTCCCCTGCTCACGCTGTCTCTCTATCTCAAAAATAAAAAAAATAAAAAACATTAAAAAATATTTTTAAAAAATGTTTTTAAATCCATTGGTTGGGTATAATGGCAGGATGGAAATTGTTAGGAGGGAATCAATGAACAGATAAACCAATGAACATAAATACAAAGGTATCATACACAATACTTTTCTCAAAACCAACAATAAAGAGAAGATTTGGAAAGGCCGAACAGGATGATACATTCATAAAGGAGAACAGTGACCCAAATCACTATCTTCTCATCAGAAATAGTGGAGGCCAGAAGAGATTGGATCATCTTTCAAGTGCTGAAATAAAACAGCAGTCAGTCCAGAATTCCATATCTAGTGAGATACCTTCAAGAACAGTGAAATAAACAAATTTAAGTAGAACAAACATAACAGACTTTATCACAAGCAGATCTTCAAGAAATGCTGAGAGGGGTAATAAAACCATATGGAAATTAGATCTTGAGGAAGAAGAAGCATTAGAAATAGAAAATACCTCAGTAAATATATTATTTTTCCTCTTAATT
>NC_043705.1:68423867-68425663 GCF_006229205.1 Suricata suricatta
AGCCATCAAAATGAAAACACAACCTACTGAATGGGTGATAATATTTGCATATTACATATCTGATAAGGGGTTAATATCCAAAATATTTTAAATCTCACACAACTCAATAGCAAAAAAAATTTTAGTGAAAAATGAACAGAAAAACTGAACAGTTTTCCAAAAACAGATTGCTAAGAAGTATGTGAAAAGATGCTCAACATCAGTAATCATCAGGAAAATGCAAATAATCATGAGATATAACATCACACCTGTTAGAATGCCCACTATCAAAAAATTTTTTAAATACCAGAAATAACAAGTGTTGGTGAGAATTTCGAGAAAAGGGAACCCCTTTGCACTATTGGTGGGAATGTAAATTTGTGCTGCTACTACAGAAAACAGTATGAAATTTCTTCAAATGATTAAAAATAGGAATACCATAAGATCCAGCAATTCGTCTTCTGGGTATTTATCTAAGGAAAATTAAAGCACTAACAACAACAAAAAATGAAATCTCACGTTCATTCCAGCATTATTTCCAACAGCCAAGACATCAAAACAGTGTCCAATGATTAACAGAAGAAAATGCATGCGTGCATGTACACACACAGGAATATTATTCAGCCATAAAAAAGGTTGAAATTTGTCATTTGTGATAACATGGATGATCTTTTTCTCAGATGGGGAAAAACTCAAATACTGTGTGATATCACTTTTATATGGAATCTAAACCAAACCAAACACACAAAACACAAACTCCTGGATACAGAAAACAAACTGGTGATTGCAGAAATGGAATCAGATGGGAAATGTGTGAAGGGGTTCAGGAGACACAAACATGAAATTATAAAATAAGACATAGGGTTGTAATACACAATTGGTGACTACATATAAAAATACTCTACTTCATATTTGTAAGTTACTGAGAGTAAACCTTAAAAATTCTCTTCACAAGAAAAAAATGAACTATGTATGGTGAGGGATGTTAACTCAACTTTTTGTGGTAATCACCTCACAGTATATACAAATATCAAATCATTACGTAGTGCACCTGAAACTAATATGATGTTCTATGTCATTTATATGTCAACTTAAAAAAAAAAGAGATGCATAGCAAAGCCCAGGCTTCAACACACTGGCTCTAACTCAACCACGTAGTATTGGTAAATGGAGTGTAACAAATAAAAAAACAGAATACTGGAGCTGGGGTCAAAAGTAAAATTAACAGACCAAAATGAAAAGAGATTCAAGCTGGCCCAAAATGCACACCTGGTAGTTTCTTCCAGCATACATCTGGATAAATTCCAGACACACTCCCCCAAATACAAGTTCAAAAACAAAATGCATTTGGGGCTCTGGAAATGGCCCATGAACAAACATCAAATAAAGAAATATCTATTCCAGAGAAATACATGAAAATTTGGTAGGCCACACCCTTCTTAACTGTTCCCAGTGAGGCAGAGACTCCATCTCAGAAGGTTACAGCAAAAGTTCTCTTTCCCGGACCATCCCAGTCTGAGGATTTTCTTCCCAAGCAGAGCAGGATTTCAACATTTGTCATCCTGCCTGGTGCTGAGGCTAAGTCCCTGGCAAACATAGTCAAAAGGTGAGGGCTCTCTCCTTCTGCTCAGTTCCCACTCAAGGAATGGAAGCTCTGTCATCATATGTAAAAATACTGGAGCCCAGATCCTCTTTTCCCTTCTCATGAGACAGTGGTTCCACTAAGAAAAATTTTCGTGATGTCCTATTTACTAAACTTTTCTTTTGTGGTTCATACTATTTGCAACATAAATTTTTGCCAAAGACATGAAGTTATG
>NC_043705.1:68425763-68427750 GCF_006229205.1 Suricata suricatta
CCTGTCATTCAAAATAGAAGGAGAGATAAAAGTGTTCCCAAATAAAAATTGAGAGAATTCATGACCACCAAACCAGCCCTACAAGAAATCCTTAGAGAGACTCTATAAGGGAAATGTTGCAAAGAATACAGGGTGCCAGAGACACCACTATAAACATGAATTCTAGGGAGAACATAATGACTCTAAACCCACATTTTTCAATAATAACACTGAATGTCAATGGACTGAATGCACCAACCAAACGACACAGGGTAGCAGAATGGATAACAAAACAAAACCCATCTATTTGCTGTCTATAAGAGAGTCATTTTCAACCTGAAGACACCTTTAGGTTGAAAGTTAAGGGATGGAAAAATATCTATCATGTGACTGGAAGCCAAAAGAGCGCTGGAGTAGCATTACTTATATCAGACACACTGGACTTTACAGTAAAGGCAGTAACAAGAGATGAAGAAGGACATTATATAATAATGACAGGGCCTCTCCATCAGGAAGAGCTAATAATTATAAACATCTATGAGCCAAATTTGGGAGTGCCCAAATATATAAACCAATTAATCACAGAAAGAAACAATCTTATTGACAAAAATATGCTAATTGCAGGGGACTTTAATACTCCCCTGACAGCAATGGATAGATCAACCAAATAGAAAATCACTGAAGAAGCAATGGATCTGAATGACACATTGGAACAGATGGAATTGATGGATATATTTAAAACTCTGCATCCTGAAGATAGGAAATTCACCTTCTTCTCTATGCACATGGCACATTCTCCAAGATAGATCACAAACGGGGGCATAAAGAAGCCCTCCGATAATTAATCGCTGGGGTTGAAAAAAGCATCAAAGAAGCAACTGAGACAATGACTAGGGTATAAATGAATTGAGATCATACCATGCACACTTTCAGATTACAATGCTATGAAACTCGAAATTAACCACAGGAAAAAGTCTGGAAAACCTCCAAAAAAGTGGAAGTTAAAAACCACCCTACTAAAGGATGATTGGGTTAATCAGGCAATTAGAGAAGAAATTAAGAAATATATGGAAATCAATGAAAATGAAAATACAACAATCTAAAATCTCTGGGACACATCAAAGGCAGTCCTAAGAGGAAACTATATTGCAATCCAGGCCAATCTCACCTAACTAGAAAAAGCGCAAAATCAAAATTTAACAGAGCACCTACTGGAACTAGAAGGGAAGAGGCAAGAGGACCCCAAACCCAGCAGAAGAAAAGAAATAATAAAGATCAAGGCAGAAGTAAACAGTATAGAATCCAAAAGAACAGTCGAACAGATCAATGACACCAAGAGTTGGTTCTTTGAAAAAATAAACAAAATCGATAAACCTCTAGCCAGGCTCCTCAGAAAGAAAAGAGAGAGCACCCAGATAGACAAAATCATGAATGACAAAGGATCTATTACAACCAATCCCTTAGAAATACAAGCAATCATCAGAGATTACAATGAAAAATTATATGCCAACAAACTGGACAACCTAAAAGAAATGGACAAATTCCTAAATGCACATGCACTGCCAAAATTCAAACGGGAAGAGATAGAAAGCATGAATAGACTAATAACCAGTGAAGACATTGAATCCACTATCAAAAATCTCCCAAAGAATAAGAGCCCAGGGCCAGATGGCTTCCCAGGGGAATTCTACCAGACATTTAAAGCAGAGCTCATACCCATTTTTCTCAAAATATTCCAAAATATAGAAATGGAAGGAAAACTTCCAAACTCATTCTTCGAAGCCAGCATCACCTTGATACCCAAACCAGACAGAGACCCAGCCAAAAAAGAGAACTACAGACCAATATCCTTAATGAATACAGATGCAAAAATACTCAACAAGATCCTGGCAAGTGGAATTCAACAGCATATAAAAAGAATTATCCATCATGATCAGTGGGATTCATTCCTGGGTTACAGGGCTGGTTCAATAGTCGCAAATCCATCAATGTGATCCTTCACATTAAC
>NC_043705.1:68427850-68429671 GCF_006229205.1 Suricata suricatta
CAAACAAACAAACACATTAAAAGGGGGAACAAAAAGAAAGAAAATGGAGAGGAAAGAGACGAAAAGAAGAGAAAAAAAATAAAGGGTGTCAGAGACAACAAAGGACAATGGAAAGTCTAAAAGTGTATTATCAGTTGAGGGGAGAGGTAAGGGTGAGCTACAGGAGAATATATTTGGATTGCAAGAAGGTTAAAAAAAAGGGGGGGGGGAGAAAGGAGAAAGGGAAATACGGAGTAAAATTTTTTTATATATGTAAAAAAGGTAATAATAATAAAAAATAAGTACAAAAAAAAGAAGGAAAAAAGAAATACAATGAAGAAAAAAAGAAAAAGGAAAAAAAAAAGCAGCAGCTCCCCCTTGTGAATAAGTGTGGTTTGGTGTATAGGTTTCAGAGTCTGCTCTCAGAGGCTCTGCCTTGGTGTCTGCAGAGAGTAGAATGGCGGCCAGTCAAGCTCCACTGGAACTACACACTGTTGGCCACTCTAATGAGTTCAATCTCCTCGTGCCATGGTTGAGCCAAGTTGTATTTTCCTGGCCCACCTCGGTTCAAAGTTCTAGTTCATGCCCTTTTATGCTACCACAGATGAGATGTATTTGCTTTGGTGGCTGGCTCCTTAGTGGGAGGGACCAGTTTGTCTTGTCTCAGGCAGGGATTTCGGCTGCCCCTGCCTGAGGGGAGGTGTGCCACCTGAGGCTAAATGCGCAGCAGGAGGCGAAGTGCACGCCCTCACAGACACAACTGTGGATTCCCAGCCCCCAGCATGGATTATGATTGTGTTCAGGGAGGGATGAGTTTTTTTTGGCTTTGCTCAGCTGTTGCCTGAGGAGCCAGGCGCTGCCGGAAATGAGCTGGGAGCACCCAGGCCTCCACTGCTGCCAACTCCCTGCCTGGATCGCGTAGGGGTGGGGGCTGTTTTTTCCCTGTTGGCACCCGGGATTCGGGATTCGTGCAGCCACTGCTGGGGGTGAGATGTGCTTTGGAAATGAGGTATGTGGTCCCACTCCCAAAACCAAGGTCGAAGTGAGCACCCTTGGGGCCGCCACCAGGGCCGCTGACTCCCCGGGGAGATGGTGCAGGGCTGGAAGCTGTTCTTTCCCTTGTACCACCCAGGTTCGGATTTGGGCTACCCAGCAGTTATATATGGAGTGAGAGTTTCTCTCTCCAAGTGCGGTTAAATGTTCTTTATCTCTTCCCCAGAGACAGTACCATGAGCATGTTCAGTCTCTCTGTCTCTTCCCTTTGTCTCTCAGGCTCCACGCACTTGCCCCGTGTTGGGCTGGTGCTCCCACCTCCCCTGCCCATCTTAGGCTGGCCCATTTTCCAGTCTCCCCAGTTCGCACTCACTCACTCAGGTATCTTTGAGGTTCTCTTCTTTCTGGAGTCTGTATTTTCTCCTTCCACTCTTGCAGATGAGAGTAATGTCCTTCTCAGTTCGATAGATGGGGCAGACAAAGTTTACAGAGCTCCTTTCCTCTCCGTCATCTTGGCTCCTCCCTCCTACCTTTTCATTTATGATATATTTATTGAGTAGTCTCTTTTTCTTTTCCTTTTTAATTTTTTTAAATGTTTATTCACTTTTGAGAGAGAGTGTGTGTGGGGGGAGGGACAGAGAGAAGGAGATGGAACCTAAAGCAAGAATCCTCTCTTTTTCTTTCTTTCTTTTTTTATAGTTTATTTATTTTTGAGACAGAGAGAGACAGAGCATGAGTGGGGGAGGGGCAGAGAGAGAGGGAGACACAAAATCTGAAACAAGTTTCAGGCTCTGAGCTTTCAGCACCCAGGAACCGTGAGATCATGACTTGAGCTGAAGTAGGCTGCCT
>NC_043705.1:68429771-68430933 GCF_006229205.1 Suricata suricatta
AAAAAAGTTGTATTCAGACTTCAAAAGGAAAAAAAATCTGGTCACATGCTATAACGGATGAACTTTGAGGACATTATGCTAAGTGAAATAAGACAGAAAAAGATAAATACTGTAAGATTCTACTTATATAGGGTACCTAAACTAGTCAAATATAGAGACAGAAAGTAAAATGGTAGTTATTTGGGGCTAGGGAAAAGAAGAGTTGTTTAATGAGTATAAAGTTTCAGTTTTATAAGATGGAAAAGTTCTAGAGCTCTGTTTCACAACATTGTGAATATACTTAACACTATGCAACTATGCACTTAAAAAATGTTAAGGTGGTAGATTTTGTGTTACATGTTTCTTACCACACACACATCGCCAAAACTGCGGTAGGTAGAAATTCCATTGCAAAATCCCTAACAAGATGCTTGAAAGCTCTTAAGTTTTAATAGGGAACTATGAGACCAGCATATTCAGCATCCACTATTATTCCACACAATGACAAAACTATCTGGCTTGCCTTTGAGAAATGTTTTCAACAGTACCAGAATAATTTAAAGAATTCAATACCTTATAAAACACTTTTCCTCTCAAAATATTATAATTACTTGCACATATAAAGACCTGTATTAGTTACTAATTACTGCACAAAATCATGGACAGAATTTGGCAGCTTAAAATGATATACATTATCTCACAGTCTCTTGTGTCAAGTCTCTTGTACTTGGACATGGTTTAGGATATCACACAGTTGCAATGAAAGTATCAGCCAAGGTTGTGGTCTCATCTGAGGCACAACTGGGGAAGGATCCACTTAAAGCTCACATGGTTGTTGACAACATTTATTACCCTGCAGACTATCAGACTAGGACTCCAGTTACTTGCCATGTTTGTCTTCCCATAATGGCCTCTTGCTTCCTCAAAGTCAGCAAAGGGAAAAGAATCTCCTTGAAAGATTAATGTTATTGGGGTAATTTGGTAGCTCAGTTAGTTAAGCGTCTGACTTCAGCTCAGGTCATAATCTCGTGGTTTCTGTGTTCAAGCCCCATGTTGAGCTCTGTGCGGATAGCTCAGAGCCTGGAGCCTGTTACAGATTCTGTGTCTCTCCCTCTTTCTGCCCCTCCCCCACTGTTCTAGCTCTTTTTCTCACTCTCTCTCTCTCAAAAATAAACATTTAAAA
>NC_043705.1:68431033-68432762 GCF_006229205.1 Suricata suricatta
AGTCTAAAAGTGTATTATCAGTTGAGGGGAGAGGTAAGGGTGAGCTACAGGAGAATATATTTGGATTGCAAGAAGGTTAAAAAAAAAGGGGGGAGAAAGGAGAAAGGAAAATACGGAGTAAAATTTTTTTATATATGTAAAAAAGGTAATAATAATAAAAAATAAGTACAAAAAAAGAAGGAAAAAAGAAATACAATGAAGAAAAAAAGAAAAAGGAAAAAAAAAAAGCAGCAGCTCCCCCTTGTGAATAAGTGTGGTTTGGTGTATAGGTTTCAGAGTCTGCTCTCAGAGGCTCTGCCTTGGTGTCTGCAGAGAGTAGAATGGCGGCCAGTCAAGCTCCACTGGAACTACACACTGTTGGCCACTCTAATGAGTTCAATCTCCTCGTGCCATGGTTGAGCCAAGTTGTATTTTCCTGGCCCACCTCAGTTCAAAGTTCTAGTTCATGCACTTTTATGCTACCACAGATGAGATGTATTTGCTTTGGTGGCTGGCTTCTTAGTGGGAGGGATCAGTTTGTCTTGTCTCAGGCAGGGATTTCAGCTGCCCCTGCCTGAGGGGAGGTGTGCCACCTGAGGCTAAATGCGCAGCAGGAGGTGAAGTGCACGCCCTCACAGACACAACTGTGGATTCCCAGCCCCCAGCATGGATTGTGATTGTGTTCAGGGAGGGATGAGTTTTTCTTGGCTTTGCTCAGCTGTTGCCTGAGGAGCCAGGCGCTGCCGGAAATGAGCTGGGAGCTCCTGCAGCTTGGGTGTGCACCCAGGCCTCCACCGCTGCCAACTCCCTGCCTGGATCACGTAGGGGTGGGGGCTATTTTTTCCCTGTTGGCACCCGGGATTCGGGATTCGCGCAGCCACTGCTGGGGGTGAGATGTGCTTTGGAAATGAGGTGTGTGGTCCCACTCCCAAAACCAAGGTTGAAGTGAGCACCCTTGGGGCCGCCACCAGGGCCGCTGACTCCCCGGGGAGATGGTGCAGGGCTGGAAGCTGTTCTTTCCCTTGTACCACCCAGGTTCGGATTTGGGCTACCCAGCAGTTATATATGGAGTGAGAGTTTCTCTCTCCAAGTGCAGTTAAATGTTCTTTATCTCTTCCCCAGAGACAGTACCATGAGCATGTTCAGTCTCTCTGTCTCTTCCCTTTGTCTCTCAGGCTCCACGCACTTGCCCCGTGTTGGGCTGGTGCTCCCACCTCCCCTGCCCATCTTAGGCTGGCCCATTTTCCAATCTCCCCAGTTCGCACTCACTCACTCAGGTATCTTTGAGGTTCTCTTCTTTCTGGAGTCTGTATTTTCTCCTTCCACTCTTGCAGATGAGAGTAATGTCCTTCTCGGTTCGATAGATGGGGCAGACAAAGTTTACAGAACTCCCTTCCTCTCCGTCATCTTGGCTCCTCCCTCCTACCTTTTCATTTATGATGTATTTATTGAGTAGTCTCTTTTTCTTTTCCTTTTTAATTTTTTTAAATGTTTATTCACTTTTGAGAGAGAGTGTGTGTTGGGGGGAGGGACAGAGAAAGAGAAGGAGACGGAACCTAAAGCAAGAATCCTCTCTTTTTCTTTCTTTCTTTTTTTATAGTTTATTTATTTTTGAGACAGAGAGAGACAGAGCATGAGTGGGGGAGGGGCAGAGAGAGAGGGAGACACAAAATCTGAAACAAGTTTCAGGCTCTGAGCTTTCAGCACCCAGGAACCGTGAGATCATGACTTGAGCTGAAGTAGGCTGCCT
>NC_043705.1:68432862-68441435 GCF_006229205.1 Suricata suricatta
CACTTTGTAAATATAAAGTACTACATAAATGTTTAATAATAACATTAAATCGGGAGGCTTATTTCAAGTTACATTTTTATATCCAAATATTTTGTTGGCATTTCAGGAGAAATGCCAATAATATGATCGAATGCCATCATTATGCACTGTATTTGAAAAATACAACAAAGCGTTTACAGGAAAACAAAAACAGCTATGGCCATGCTAGGCTGAACGAGTGAACTAGCTTGAAACATCTCCCTCATGAGAGACAAGAGGAAACAACATAAGCACAGAAATGTGTAAATGAAAACTGAGTCAAACCACTGTAATACTTACCAACTTCATTTTGCCCATGTACTTAGAAGAAAGAGAATTTATGTGATAAAACAATATAAAGGCCCAGGGCAAAAGAGCATCAAGGCAAGAGCTCTGGAGAAGTCACTTGTGAGAAGTAGTCTCATAAAATAATACCAACATTTTATGAATTCAGAGTTCACCTACTCTACAATAATGCATGAAGTTGGAAACCATTATCATCCTCTTTTTTTGCATATGAGAAAACTCAGGCACAGAGAGATTAAGAAATTTGTCCAATGCTAGTAAAAGGTAGAATTGGGACTCAAACCTAGACAGTAGGGCTCCAGTATCCACTGAGAGGAATTTAGGAAAGGTTTTATTTCCCTCTTAAAATGAGACAGGAAGAGCTGGTGTGCCCCTTCCTCCTCCTTCTTGACTCAAAACAAGGATAGGATGCTGAAGCTGCAACAGTCATTTTGGAAACACAAGGTAAAGGGCAAGAGAACCACAAAGACATGAGCCCTGCTGCTATCAAGCTATTTTACCCATGCTGGTAGTCACCTACCTCTGGCTTTTCTGTAATGTGAGAAAAATACCCCTCTATTCCTTAAGACTTCATCATTAGGACTTTAGCTATGTGCAACTTTAAACAATATTCCAAATAATAATAATAATAATAATCACTCCTTGAGTATCTACTCTGAAGCATATACTATTTTATGTATACTTAGTCCTATCATCCTGACTGCAACTCCAAGAAGCAAGCACTGTTATTATTCTCATTTTATTGATAAGGAAACTGAGGCACAGTTTATCTGGCTTGTCCAAAGCCACAAAGCATGTAATGGAATCAGATCCAGCACTTGGCTTCTAAACTTATACTCTTAAGTAAAGAGCTTTCTAGAGCTCCTCTATGAACCAGCAATAGCCCTGCTAGGAATTTACCCAAGAGATACAGGAGTGCTGATGCATAGGGGCACATGTACCTCAGCACTGTCAACAACAGCCAAATCATGGAAAGAGCCTAAATGTCCATCAACTGACAAATGGATCAAGAAGATGTAGTTTATCTATACAATGGACTACTCCATGGCAATGAGAAAGAATGAAATCTGGCCATTTGTAGCAATGTGGATGGACCTCGAGGGTATTATGCTAGGTGAAATAAGTCAGGCAGAGAAGGACAGATACCGTATGTTTTCACTCATATGTGGAACAAGAGAAACTTAACAGAGGACCATGGGGGAGGGGAAGGGGAAAAAGTAGTTAAGGAGAGGGAGTGAGGCAAACCATAAGAGACTCTTAAGTACTGAGACCAAACTGAGGGTTGATGGGGGATGAGGGAGAAGGGAAAATGGGTGATGGGCATAGAGGAGGGCACTTGTTGGGATGAGTACTGGGTGTTATATGGAAACCAACTTGACAATAAACTATATTTTAAAAAAATCACTTTTCTGTAAAAGCCTAAACAGTAAGCGTTTAAGGCTTCCTGAAACAATCTCAGTCTCAGTCAGAACTACTAAATTCTGACATAGACTGCAATTAGTCATAGGCAGTTCGTAAACTAATGGCCCTGGCTGTGCACCTATTCAGACCCCATTTTACACATGGGAACCTTGACACACAGAGTTAAGGAATTTGCCTGAAGTAATTTAATTAGTAAGTAGTTATGTGAATTCACCCCAAAGCCAGAGTGATTCCAGAGCCTGCGCTCTTATTCAGGATACATTTGAGTTCACAGATTTTAGATGTATTTCCTTAGAAGCCAAAGTAAATGTCTCAGAGAACTTCTCACACTCTAGATTCTTGTGCTTCTCCTCTGTCTCGTGTTGGCTGCTCTTTCATGTAGTGAGGGTGCTCCAGGAATTGCTTCCATGACCCACTGTCCTACCAAGAATATGTATACTTTATGTATATGTCCTCCCCAAGCAGGACTCTCTTGGTTGGTTCTGACACACAGGTATCCACAAAACCCTCCAATATAAAAGATTCTACTAAACTGATGACCAGAACAGTTACTCAATGTTGTGTTACTGTTTTTTAGGTTTTATAAACCCCCCCCAAGGTCTTATTTTAGAGGTCCCAAGTCCACCACTGCTCACGGAAGCAAGCAGAAACAAAACTCTTAGCGCATGGTGTGGTATGTGAAAGAGCCCTATAATATAGTGAATAATCATATAACATACAGAGGAGTAGGTAGCTACCTCTGGTCCAGGGCTGAACGTGTGTGTAAATCCAGGAAGAGCCACCAAGGCTGAGAACTCCCATGTCAATCCAGGTAGTGCAGGAGAACAAAGCTGTCAATGTGGTTCTATTGGAGTATCTCAGTCCAGGTTTCAGAGTCCCTGCTGTGACTGGATAGAAAAAGAAAACCACAGTCAATGGTAGGCCATGCTCCCACATCTATACACCCGGCAGTCATACAGATGGAGCACATTCTAGAAAACAGTTAAAGTTATGGTAGAGATCAGTGAGGTCTCATAAATTTTGCTGCTTATTTGGGACTAAAATACAGCAATTAATTGCCAACAGCTGGAGTGTGGGTCAGGTTGTAGTTCTTTTTCCATAGTAACCAGGTGGAAAATTTAGCAATAGTGAAAGAGAGCAGGCTACCAAATTCAGAAAACACAATATACTCACTTCATAATGCTTCTAAGGGAGAACTAAAATACACTGGTTCCAACATTTTACAGTTTCCGAGGGACATGTTTTCTCTAGCAATTCTAAATATACTAATATAAACTAGGGATAGACATTTTAAATAAGTTTCCCAATAAGTTGTGTTTAACCAACATAAATTATTTTCCAATGCTACTTGATAGAATTGACTTGCTTTTACACTGTGTTAAAAAGCCTAACAACTAAGATAGTCTTAAGAGCTTAGAGATGGAAGAAAATTCAAGATGGCTTCTATAAAGCCAGGAAGAGCCTGAGATCACCTCCTCCCACAGATAAAACAAATATGCGGGGCGCCTGGGTGGCTCAGTCGGTTGAGGCTCCGACTTCGGCTCAGGTCAGATCTCACGTTCCTGGGTTCAAGCCCCGCATCAGGCTCTGTGCTGACAGCTGGCTCAGAGCCTGGAGCCTGCTTCAGATTCTGTGTCTCCTTCTCTCTGTGCTTCTCCCCCTCTCATGCTCTGTATCAAAAATAAATAAAATATTTAAAAAAAATATACAGCTACATTTGGAATAATTTCCTCTCAAAAAAACCCTGAAAATAGATAAAGAGAGCCTCCAAAATGAGAGACAGAAAGGCAGCACTGATATGGGTTAAGAGTGACAGAAACAAGTTTTCACCAAAAAAAGAAAAAGCCCAACCCAGGTGCAGTGATCTATAATTGAGAGGGATCTCAAGAATACAGATCTCCTACCTTAGGCATTCCAACCCTTCGGTCATTCACAGGAGAGACAACACTCTAAAAAGCCAGGCTTTGAGAAGTAACAGGGATTATCACCAGAAAAATCATAGTTATAGGGAATGGAAAAGCCATTCTTAAGAGGCCAGTGGGAAAATGCATAGAACATACATGCTAGTCCAGGAACATCTGCCAGTCAGGTAGGGAGCTGCTGAGACACTCTCGGGATGGAAGCACTGTCAAGCACCACTTTTGTGGTCACATTCTACCATGCTCATGCCAAGGCTGTCACTCACACGTTAGGGTGCTAATGTTGGTAGGGTTGTCTGCTGACAACCCTGCCAACAACTACAGCAGCAGCCATAGTACCTCCCAAAGATGGGCGGGCTTAGAAGAGACCCCACCCTCCAAAGGAGCCCCAAGCATCTGGTGGTGGTAGAGGGTGAGGAATGGAAATGTGACAGCCCTATGCCCACTACTGCAGCCCAGGACAGCCTGCTCAGGGGAAAAGTCCCACACACCACTGCAGCCCCAGCCAGCGGAGCCACAGGGAGAAATCTAACCAGCTGCAGTGACCTAGCCAGATGGACCAAGGTAAGAGCCCTGATCACCACCATCATGACAGGCTGGCACACAAACTCACACAGGAAATATCCCTTTGAGCACCTGATTCTTGTGGCCAAGGGACAGTGTACTTCTGGGGCCCACAGGACATCTCCTACATAAGGACACTCCTTCAAGATCAGTTTGTGGAATACATAGAAATAGAGACAGAGAGTCAAGCAAAATGCAGAGAGAGAGGAATATATTCCAAACAAAAGAAGAAGAACAACAACAACAACTCAAAAACAGATCTTAATGAAATGGAGATAAATAACTGATGTAATACAGAATTCAAAATAATAGTCATTTAGATACTTACAGAACTCAGGAGAAGATACAGATGAATACAGTGAGAATTTCAACAAAGAGAGAGACAATATAAGAAAGTACCAATCACAGATGAAGAATACAATAGCTGAAATGAAAAAATATATTAGAGGGAGTCAATAGCAAGTTAGACACAGAAAAGCAGTTCAGTGACTTGGCAATAGATAGTAGAAACCACCCAATCAGAATAGCAAAAAGAAAAAAGTATTTGTAAAAAACAAGAATAGTTTAAGGGACGTCAGGGACAACATCAAGCATACTAACAGTGACATTATAGGAACCCCAAAAGAAAAAGAGAGAGAAAGGGTTAAAGAACTTACTTGAAGAAATAATGCCTGAAAACTTCTCTAATATGTAGAAGAAAACAGGTATCTAGGTCCAGCTAACATGGAGTTCCAAACAAGATTAACCCAAGAGAGCAACTCCAAGACACATAATTAAAATGTCAAAAATGAAAGATAAGAGAGAATCTTAAAAAGTGTAAGGGAGAAAAACAATTATTACGTACAAGGGAACTCACATAGGCTAGCTCCTGACTTTTTAGCAAAAGCTCTGCAGGCCACAAGAGAGTGACATGATATTTACAAAGTGCTGAAAGGAAAAAACTTAAAACCAAGAATATTCTACCTGGCAAAGTTTAAACTTGAAGGAGAATGAAAGAGTATTCCAGACAAGCAAAAGCTAAAGGATTTCATCACCACTAAAACAGTCTACAAGAAATACTAAATTAAAGCAGAAAAGGTCATAACTAAAAATAAGAAAATATATGAAAGTAAAAAGTCTCTCTGGGAAAGGAATTACGTAATAAATGTACTGAACCAATCACTTATAAAGCTCATACAAAGTTTAAAAACAAAAGTACTAGGGCACCTGGTCAGCTCAGTTGGTTAAGTGTCTGACTGTTGATTTTGGTTCAGGTCATCATCTCATGGTTCATGGGTTTGAGCCCTGAGTTGGGCTCTGCAGTGACAGTGTGGATCTTGTTTGGGATTCTCTTTGTTCCTCTCTCTCTGCCCCTTTCACATCTTCAAAATAAATAAACTTTAAAAAACACAACCCCCCCCTGCAAATTACTAAAACCAACTATAACTATAATATTTAGGTAAGGGATATACAAAATAAAAAGATCTAAAATATCATGTAAAAAACAAAAATGGGAGGCACTAAAAATGTGCTTTTAGAATATAATTGAACTTGAATGACTGTCAACTTAACTTAAACAAAAATGAAAGGCATCAAAACTGGCAGATGATTTAATGCTATATATAAAAAATTGGAAAGGCTCTTAGAATTAACTATTAGAACTATTAGAATTAACAAATGAATTCAATAAAGTTGCATGATAAAAAACATACAGAAATCTTTTGTGTTTCTCCATACTGATAACAAACTATAAGAAAGAGAACAAATCAATCTCATTTACAACTGCATCAAAAAGAATATGTAGGAATAAATTTAAACAAAGAGGCAAAAGATCTGCACTCTGAATTGTAAAACAGTGATGAAAGAAACTGAAGAGAGCACAAATAAAGAGAGCACATGGAAAAATATAACATGCTTATGGATTGGAAGGAGATTATTGTTAAAATGTCCACATTACCCAAAGCAATCTACAGATTCCAGGGAATCCCTATTAAAATATCAATGACATTTTTCACAGAACAAGAACAAATAATCCAAAATTTTTTATGTAACCACAAAAGACTCCAAGTAGCCAAAACAATCTTGAGAAAGAAGAATAAATCTGTAGGTATCATGCTTCTTATTTCAAACTATACTACAAAGCAACAGTAATCAAAACAGTATGGAACTGGAAAAAAAAAAGAGACACAAAAATCAATGGAAAAGAATAGGCATGCCAGAAATTAACCCATGCCTGTATGGCCAATTAATCTATGACAAAGGAGACAAGAATACAGTGGAAAAAAGAGTCTCTTCAATAAATGGTGTTGGGGAAGTGGGACAGCTACAACCCAATCAATGAACTTGGACCACTTTCTAACACCATATATAAAAATAAACCCAGATGGATAAAAGACTTAAGTGAGACCATAAAACTAGAAGAAAATACAGGCATCAAGCTCTCTGACACCTGTCTTAGTAATATTTTTTTTGGATCAGTCTCCTCAGACAAGGAAAGCAAAAGGAAAATTTTTTAGATGGCACTACATCAAACTAAAGCCAACAGAGTTAGAAGGCAACCTACTGAATGGAAGAAGATATTTGAAAATATTATCTCCAATAAGGAATATCTAAAATATTTTTTAAAAACCTCAGAACTCACTACCAAAAAAAAAAGCCTCTCTGATTAAGAAATGTGCATAAGACCTGAATAGATATTTTTCCAAACACATACAGATAGCCGACATGTGAAAAGATACTCAACATCACTAATCATCAGAGAAATGCAAGTCAAAACCACAATAAGATGTCACCTCACAACTGTCAAAATGGCTACTATCAAAAAGACCAGAAATGCCAATGTTGACAAGGATGTGTTGAAAAGAGAATTCTCTTGCAATGTTGGTGGGAATGTAAAGTGGTGTGGTCACTATGAAAAGCAGTACACAGGTTCCTTAAAAAATTTGAAAATAGAGGTGTGCTTGGGTGGCTCAGAGGGTTAAGTGTCCAACTTTGGCTCAGGTCATGATCTTATGGTGAGTTTGAGCCACACATTGGGCTCTGTGCTGACAGCTCAGAGCCTGGAGCCTGCTTCCGATTTTGTGTCTCCTTCTCTCTCTCTGCCCCTCCCCTGCTTATATTGAAAAATATTTTGAAAATACAACTACTATATGATCCATCATCAATTCCACTTCTGGGTATTATCTGGAAAAGAATGAAAATACTAGTCTGAAAAGATTTATGCACCCCACGTTTACTATAGTATTATTTACAATAGCCAAGATACGGAAGCAATCTAAGTGTTCAGAGATAGATCAAATAAAGATATGGTATACACACACACACACACACACACATACACACAATGGAATATTACTCAGCCATTGAAAATGAAATCTTTTCATTTGCAACAACATGGACAGACCTAGAGGTATTATGTAAGTTAAGTAAGTCAGAGAAAGACAAATATCATGTGGTTTCACTTACATGTGGAATTTGAAAAGCAAAAGAAATGAACCAAACAGAAACAGACTCATAATACAGAGAACAAACTGATGGTTCTCAGTAGGGAGGTGGGTACAGCCTTCCCAGCTGGTAAAATAATTGGTGAAATAATTTAAAGAGATTAGAGGTACAATCTTCCAATTATAAAATAAGTTATGGGGATATATTGTACAGCAGAGGTAATATAGTCAACGATATTGTAATAACAATATTGTATAGTAATAGGTGGTAATTAGACTCAGCCTGGTGATTTTGTAATGTATATAAATATGAAATCAATATGTTGTACACCTGAAAGTAATATGTCAATCATACTTCAAAAAAGAAATTTATAGATTTGAAATAAAACAGTGCTTAAGATAAACATGTATTTCAAATCTCTAATGCTTTTATTCAATTAAAGTGAAATTATTAGAAAAAATGTCTGAATATTATTTTTTCTATCTCTGTCAAAATTTCTTATTCTCATATGAAATGATTTCTTCTTAATAAGCACCAGGCAAATATAAAAAGGCTGTGATAGATAAATTATGTTGCTTAAGATCATTAATTACTAACAGCTCAATTATACTGTGAGGTGCCTACAATTCTCATGAAGCTTCAAAAATCCTTATCTTGGATTCTATTATGTATACAATTCATTTAAATTACATTAATTATACAGATATTTAAATGAAGTGGAGATCATGCTTTCAATTTTCACAAGTAGAGACAATGATCAAAATATTTATGTACATATCACATATTTTGTTCTGTTGACATTCATAAAATAACTCATTTACTCTACAATATTAGCACCTTTCCATGGAATTAAAAAAGGCAAACCTAATTTTTCAAGTTTGGATTTCTTCAAAGTATTTACATTAATTTTAGAGGTTTTTT
>NC_043705.1:68441535-68443684 GCF_006229205.1 Suricata suricatta
CTTATAGCAGAAGGTCTTTTAGGACGTATCTTCTTAGGGTGTTTTTAGGATTAAAACATTGAATTTAAAATCCATTTGTGACAGCATGTCATGGTGGATGGCTTGGGGGTTGGTAGAAATAGGAGGAAAAGAGAAAGAAAATATATGCAGATCATTCATTGTTGGATTGCTAGGTTAAATGTGCCCTGGCCAGTCCTGGGGAAGTGGCATATATGAGAGAGGAAAGAAAAAGGAGGAATATACTAGGGTTATTGTGCTAGTTACTTTAAAGATTATAGTCATATACACATTTTCATATTCTACCATTATGTTCTATTCCTCTCAATCACCCAAAATTAGTTTTTTTGAATCTCTCTTTTTTAGCCAAATCCCTATTGAATTTTGCTAACAATTTGCTGCTTTTCTTGGGTCATTTTAACCTGATTACTTCAAATCTGATCTTATTTCTGGGAATAGACTGACCTGCCTTTAAGGTACAATATATTGTTTAGCTTAATATTCTTCTGGCTGATAAAGTCTTCCTGGAAAAATCTCTCTGAAATTTAAAGCCACTGATACGCTGATCAGTGGGGGAAAATACTATAGAAAATATTTACTTATTAATTGCTAATTCTAGGTTTTATTTATATGCATGTATATTCTAGTAAGGCATATACATTTATAAAATTAATGTATTCAAAAACCTCATTTAACACTTTAAAACTTTACCCTGGAGTAGAACTGGCTTGACTGAACTCTCCCATTCTTTGGCCAACTCTGCAAGAGAAGTGACAGTGAACTTTGGTGCAGTCAGCAGAAGACAGATGTCTCAGTAAACCAGTGACTGCAGTATTCAAGCCTTGAATAAATTTGAGTGTTGACTGTAGTTTGGAAGTAACAAAAATACTAAGATGTGATTTTTCTTTTAGGTGGGAAATGAGAAAGGATGAAAGACTAGAAGAGGAAGAAAAAGCAATGCTGGAACATTTAAAACAATTTTGCACCCTCCAGAACTCTTCTGTCTCAGATACCACAGAGGAACCATAATCTGCAGAAAACAGCAACAGCTTTATTTTAGGAAATAATCACATGTAATGGAGTAGGATTTTACTATAGTCAGAATGAACCTCAGATGTGGTGTGAAGCATGAAACCTATAACATCTCTGAAATGAAAAGGAATACACCACATAAAGAATAAAGCGCTCCATATTTTTTACTTTAAAAATAATTTCAAAATGTTTTTCTTTCCTCGGTTTTTCTCTTTATATAACTGCTGCCATCTCGTGTTCCCTTTGAATTATTTTTTTCCTTCTTTCAGTCTTGAAGTATCTATGACAACAGACAAAATGTTTGGAAATCTTTTCCCTAAGGATTTTTACATACAGCATTTCAATGTTAAGTTGAATGGAATAACATAGCCCCTTGAGGGTTATCTGAAAATTTCAATTTAATTTTATAGCTGTAGCCCAAGTGCAGGTCTTAGTCACTGTTAAACCCCACCAATGTCCCACCCTCCTTTTCCAAAGCCACTTCCTCACAGTTTATCTTAAGCATAGCCACAAAAACATTCTCCTAATATATAACTTTAGTCCTATCTCTCCCTATAGTGGTTTTTCAAACATCATATTTAACCTTTCAATCATATGCTTTCAGATCCTTTACCCAATGTTTCCATGTTCAGGCAACTGTTATCCTCTTGGTTTAAGCCACACACTTAACATTTTTCCCAACCAGAAACCATCTTTCTCCCCAAATAACATTTAAAACTCATTCCAACAATCCCATAGTTTCTCTGTTACTTCTCTTATTTCTATTACATTCACACACACACATATGCACTCTCACACACACACAAACACACACACAAAATGGAATGTGTTCTAGAGTCCTCCACATCAAGTTATAATTACTATATCCTTCCTATTAGTGCATGGTATTCGGTTAGAAAGACAAAGGTTCATAATATGAAGTTTCCCTCTTTAATGGGTTCCACAGTTTCCCCAAATACCTACTACAGAATTATCCATCTAGTGGATAATTAATACATTAATTAATAATTAATTCAAACAGTCGTTTGAATGAGTGTCATTAAAAGAAGATGACAATTAGACTGTTGAGCAATCTACAGGACATCTGGGAGAAGCCTTATCTATTTTAGACCATATGACA
>NC_043705.1:68443784-68447493 GCF_006229205.1 Suricata suricatta
GGAACCTAAAGCAAGAATCCTCTCTTTTTCTTTCTTTCTTTTTTTATAGTTTATTTATTTTTGAGACAGAGAGAGACAGAGCATGAGTGGGGGAGGGGCAGAGAGAGAGGGAGACACAAAATCTGAAACAAGTTTCAGGCTCTGAGCTTTCAGCACCCAGGAACCGTGAGATCATGACTTGAGCTGAAGTAGGCTGCCTAACCGACTGAGCCACTCAGGCACCCCTCCTCTCTTTTTCTTAAGCTAAGTTATTATTAATTTTCTTTCTCTTTTCAAACAATTACCTCTTAGTTTTATTCATCTTTACTGTCTTTTTAGTCTCTATTTTATTAATATTTTTTCTGTTTTTTGTTATTTCCCTCTTTCTACTAATTTGGGGTTTTGTTTTTATTTTTCTGGTTCCTTGAGGTGTAAAATTAGGTTGAGATTTTTCTTGATCTTGATAAAGGCATTTATCACTGTGAACTTTCCTCTTAGAACTTCTTTTGCTGAATCCCATAAGTTTTGGTGTGTTGTATTTCCATTTTCATTTGTCTCAATGTAGCTTTTTATTTCTGTTGATTTATTTGATTCATTGGTTGTTCAGTAGCATGTTGTTTACCACATATTTGTGAATTTTCTAGGTTCTTCTTGTAATTGGTTTCGAGTTTCATATCATTGTGGTCAGAAAAGATGCTTGATAGGATTTCAGACTTCTTAAATTTATTAAGACAATTTTTGTGTCCTAATCTTTGATCTTTCCTATAGAATGTTCCATGTGCATTTGAAATTATTTTGTACTCTGCTGTTGGATCACATGTTGTGTGTATATACATTAAGTCCATCTGGTCTAAATTGACATTTAAGGCTGATGTTTCCTTGTTAATCTGTCTCAGGCTGGTAGGCAGCCAGCCCATGGAACAACAACTTTTAAAGTATACAAATATATATAGTTCTATGGGACTCCAAGCATAAGTCCCACTTGCAACCAGAGCCAGGTTATCTAGAGTTGTTTCCCTAGACAGAAGGTGCAAAAATTGGGGCTCAAAATGAGTGTATAAGCTCCTTTCTAGGAGATACTGGCAAGCTGTAGTAAGGCTGAGTGAGAGTATCCTGTGCTACCTGTGCTACCTGTGAGCATCTCCATAGACATCTAGATATGTATCTGATCTGAAGCCTGCTCTTCAGGCTGAATGAAGGACCAGGACAAGCAAAAGGCCAGTTTCACAGAAATTCTGGGAGCATTCTGTAGTCTCCTGTCTCTGCTGTGCCCTTGGGGTGGTAGCCCACCAACTGTCTCTCTTATTGTTACAGGCCTGTGGGACCCCTGTAAGCTTCCCCTTGCCACCAGAGCCAGGCAGTCAAGGGGCATCCCACAGAAGAGGCCAGAGCACCAGAAGTAAAATCACTTCATCAGTTGTGTGTAAAAGCTCCCCTCCAAGAGATGCTGCTGCTTTTGAAACTCATCCTTCAAGGTCTCTGGAAAGGATTACAAATAGCCCTAAGATGTGTATTCACTTAGAAGCCTGCCCCTCAGGTTGCAGCTATGATGATAAACTAATAGGCCTCTTTCACAGGAGATTAAACTGTTAGGTCTGTTGCCTTTTTCTGTGCTCTGGGAGTGGAAGGCATTTAAGAACTCCTTCAACATTCCTTAGTTTCCTGTGGAAACTGTGATTATAAGCCCCTCTGGCTATCAGCCAGATGATGTAGATGTTAACCCTGGTAGCAGCCACAAAAATTGTGGTGCCAGACAAGGACTTAAGCTTCTTTCTGGGACATAACAGTGAGCTGGAGTAAGGCAGAGAGAGAGCACAGAGATTCCATGTACTGGCCTCCACTGCCGAAACAAAGGCTGCCTGTCTCAGGCCTAACTTCCTAAACAATCAGTTAGGCCACTTTCTCATAAATACTGGGGTGTTTCATCTGCCATATGTGTAGTGCCCTAAGGGTAGTAGTTGGCTAAGGATGGTCTCTTCAGTTGTTCCAGGACCCAGGAACAAAACCCACGCCACCCTCCTCCAAAGTCAGACAATGAAAGAGTATCCCTTGGGTGGCAGTCATAAAAACTAGGACACCAAACAGGTGTAAAAGTTCCCTGCTGGGAGATAGTGTGCAAAGGGAAAGTGTATAGATGGCGCCCACTGGCTAGAAGAAGGCTAAGGATTTATGAAGGTGGGGCCTGTGCAAAGAAAAAAAATGATGCCCACAGATTGGAGCCCAACCTAGTGGGGTGTAATGATGGTGCCCACTTTGGGGATGGGAGAATGCCTAGCTTTTGAAAAAACTCACAAGCACAATGCATTACGGTGCCTTTTTTTTTTTTTTAAACAAATGAGATTCTTTACCGTAATGCCTGGTCAGGATCAGCCTCTTCTGAGCCTGGATGTGAGCCAGGTACGTCTGAATGTGTGAGTCTGTTAAGATTTGTGGGTCTTGTATATGCAAGCCCCAATGTTTTTCAAAGCTAGATATTTTGGAGGCTCATTTCTTAGTTGCAGGTCTTAAAGGTTGAAGTGCCCTATTTGGGGTTCAAATCCTTCACTTCTTAGGAAGAAGCTGTGGTTTTTGAGTTCCCTCTTGATTGTGTGTTGTCAAGCCAGGGGCAGGTTTTACAGTAAACATATGTTTCAGTCTTTTCTACCTGCTTTGATGAGGTATTTTTCTCAGTTGACTGATGTGTGGTTGTTTCTTAGCTAATTTTTAGGTTTTTTTCCCAAAGGAAATTGTTCCATATGTAGCTGTAGATTCAGTGTGTCCATGGGAGGAGGTGAGTTCAGGATCTTTTTTATATGGCCATCTTGACCTAGAACCTCACTGTTCATTTTCATTTAAAATCTGACTCAGTTTTTTCACATTTTGGTAACTCATTTTCTTATTCTCTCAAGTGGAACTGTCAATACAATTCTCAATAAGGGCTTAGAAAGAATTTAATTGACTATTTTATATACATTGTCTTCCAAAGAGCCTGGTTTACTGTAGCTGCTTGATAAATAGCAATTAACATTAAGTTCTGGCTCTTTATTCCTAGTCCATCTCTACTTCCACTTCTCAACATGATTACCCTCATAAAGGATATTTCAGTGCCTAAATTCCAATTTGTGGTGGATAGGCTCCATAGTGACTCCCATCATATTCACCTCCTGACATTTGTGCTGTTGTGTGATCCTTTCCCGAGCATGGGCAGGATGAGTGTTTTGCTTTTGACCATTAGCATTTGTTAAAGGTGATAGAATATGCATGGTTAAATGTGTTTAATTACATGGAGTTGTAACATGGATCTTTAAAAATTTTTTAAAATGTTTTTAATTTTTTTAATAGTTTACTGTCAACTTGGTTTCCATATAACACCCAGTGCTCTTCTCCACAAGTGCCCTCCTCCATTACCACCACTTCCCTCCCCCCACCCCTCCCCGTTCAACCCTCAGTTCATTTTCAGTATTCAGTAGTCTCTCAGGTTTTGCGTCCCTCTCTCTCCCCAACTCTCATAATAGAATAGAGAACCCAGAACTGGGCCCACAAATGTACAGCCAATTAATTTTTGACAAAGCAGGTAAGAGTATCCAATGGAAAAAAGACTGCCTCTTTAGCAGGTGGTGCTGGGAAAACTGGACAGCAACACGCAGAAGAATGAAACTAGACCACTTTCTTACATCATACACAAAAATAAACTCAAAATGGCTGAAGTACCTGAATGTGAGACAGGAAACCATCAAAACCCTCGAGGAGA
>NC_043705.1:68447593-68449865 GCF_006229205.1 Suricata suricatta
GTTTCCTATAGTTTTCATCATATAGGTCTTTTACATACTTGGTTAGGTTTACTCCTAGGGATTTTATGGTTTTTCGTGCAATTGTGAATGGGATCAGTTTCTTGATTTCTCTTTCAGCTGCTTCATTATTGGTGTATAAAAATGCAATGGATTTCTGTACATTGATTTTGTACCCTGCAACTTTACTGAATTCATTGATCAGTTCTAGAAGGCTTCTGGTGGAATCTGCCGGGTTTTCCATGTAGAGTATCATGTCATCTGCAAAAAGTGAAAGTTTGACTTCTTCTTTGCCAATTCTGATACCTTTTATTTCCTTTTGTTGTCTGATTGCTGATGCTAGGACTTCTAGCACTATGTTTAACAACAGTTGTGAGAGTGGACACCCCTGTCGTGTTCCTGATCTCAGGGGGAAAGCTCTCAGTTTTTCCCCATTGAGGATGATCTTGGCTGTGGGCTTTTCATAAACTACTTTTATAATGTTTAGGTAAGTTCGTTCTATTCTGACTTTCTCAAGGGTTTTTATTAAGAAAGGGTGCTGTATTTTGTCAAATGCTTTTTCTGCATCTATTGACAGAATCATATGGTTTTTATCCTTTCTTTTGTTAATGTGATGGATCACATTGGTGGATACGAACATTGAACCAGCCCTGTAACCCAGGAATGAATCCCACTGATCATGATGGATAATTCTTTTTATATGCTGTTAAATTCGATTTGCCAGGAACTTATTGAGTATTTTTGCATTTGTATTCATTAAGGTTATTGGTCTGTAGTTCTCTTTTTTGGCTGGGTCTCTGTCTGGTTTGGGTATCAAGGTGATGCTGGCTTCGTAGAATGAGTTTGG
The DNA here is from genome assembly GCF_006229205.1 of Suricata suricatta. Classification (NCBI taxonomy): domain Eukaryota; kingdom Metazoa; phylum Chordata; class Mammalia; order Carnivora; family Herpestidae; genus Suricata; species Suricata suricatta. The sequence goes on from NC_043705.1 coordinate 68,448,438, forward strand.
AAGTTTTCCTTCTATTTCTATTTTTTGGAATATTTTGAGAAAAATGGGTATTAGCTCTGCTTTAAATGTCTGGTAGAATTCCCCTGGGAAGCCATCTGACCCTGGGCTCTATTCATTGGGAGATTTTTGATAACGAATTTGATTTCTTCACTGGTTATCAGTCTATTCATGCTTTCTAGCTCTTCCTGTTTGAATTTTGGCAGTGTATGTGCATTTAGGAATTTGTCCATTTCTTCTAGGTTGTCCAATTTGTTTACATATAAATTTTCAGTGTAATCTCTGATGATTTCTTGTATTTCTAAGGAATTGGTTGCAATAGATCCTTTTTCATTCATGATTTTGTCTGTCTGGGTGCTCTCTCTTTTCTTTCTGAGGAGCCTGGCTAGAGGTTTATCAATTTTGTTTATTTTTTCAAAGAACCGACTCTTGGTGTCATTGATCTGATCAGGTTTTTTTGTTTTGTTTTGTTTTTTTTTTTGGATTTTAAATTGTTCATTTCTGCTCTGATCTTTATTATCTCTTTTCTTCTGCTGGGTTTTGGGTGCTCTTGCTGCCCCCTTCTAATTCCAGTAGGTGCTCTGTTAGATTTTGAATTTGCACTTTTTCTAGTTTGTTGAAATAGGCCTGGATTACAATATACTTTCCTCTTAGGACTGCTTTTGCTTCGTCCCAGAAAGTTTGGATTGTTGTATTTTCATTTTTATTTGTTTCCATATATTTTTTAATTTATTCTCTAATTGCCTGATTAGCCCAGTCATTCTTTAGTAGGGTGGTTTTTATCCTCCACATTTTTGGAGGTTTTCCAGACTTTTTCCTGTGGATAATTTCAAATTTCATAGCATTGTGATCTGAATGTGTGCATGGTATGATCTCAATTCGTTTATACTTATGTAGGGCTTCTTTATGCCCCAGTATGTGATCTGTCTTGGAGAATGTGTCATGTGCACTGGAGAAGAAGGTGAATTTCCTATCTTCAGGATGCACAGTTCTAAATATATCTATCAATTCCATCTGTTCCAGTGTGTCGTTCAGGTCCATTGTTTCTTTAGTGATTTTCTGTCTGGTTGATCTACCCATTGCTGTCAGTGGAGTATTAAAGTCCCCTGCAGTTAGCACATTCTTATCAATAAGATTGTTTCTGTCTGTGATTAATTGTTTTATGTACTTGGGCACTCCCAAATTTGGTGCATAGATACTTATAATTATTAGCTCTTCCTGATGGAGAGACCCTGTCATTATTATATTATATAATGTCCTTCTTCATCTCTTGTTACTGCCTTTAGTTTAAAGTTCAGTTTGTCTGATATAAGTATGGCTACTCTGCTTTTCTTTTGGCTTCCAGTCGCATGATAGATATTTCTCCATCCCTTTACTTTCAACCTGAAGGTATCTTCAGGTCAAAAATGAGTCTCTTGTAGACAGCAAATA
>NC_043705.1:68449965-68489914 GCF_006229205.1 Suricata suricatta
TTACTTTCAACCTGAAGGTATCTTCAGGTCAAAAATGAGTCTCTTGTAGACAGCAAATAAATGGGTTTTGTTTTGTTATCCATTCTGCTACCCTGTGTCGTTTGGTTGGAGCATTCAGTCCATTTACATTCAGTGTTAATATTGAAAAATGTGGGTTTGGAATCATTGTGTTCTCCCCAGAATTCATGTTTATAGTAATGTCTCTGGCACCTTGTATTCTTTGCAACATTTCCCTCATAGAGTCCCTCTTAGGATTTCTTGTAGGGCTGGTTTGGTGGTCATGAATTCTCTCAATTTTTGTTTATTTGGGAACACTTTTATCTCTCCTATTTTGAATGACAGGCTTGCTGGATAAAGGATTCTTGGCTGCATGTTTTTTCTGTTCATCACTTTGAAGATTTCCTGCCATTCCTTCCTGGCCTGCCAAGTTTCATTGAATAGGTCTGTAACCACTCTGGTAGCTTTTCCTTTGTACGTAAGGGCCCTTTTATTCCTAGCTGCTTTCAGATTTTATATTTTGCCAGGTTCAGTATGATATGTCATGCGAAAGCCGATTCAAATTATGTCTTAAGGGGGTTCTTTGTGCCTCTTGAATTTGAATGTCTATTTCTTTCCCCAGATTTGGGAAATTCTCAGTTATTATTTGGTCTAGTATCCCTTCAGGAGCTTTCTCTCTGTCTTCCTCTTCCAGAATTCCTATCATACGGATGTTGTTCCATTTGATTGTATCACTCAGGTCTTGAATTCTCCTTTCCTGCTCCTGGATCAATTTCTCTCTCTTTTTTCTGCTTCCTCTTTTGCTATAACTATATCTTCTAATTCACGTATTCTCTCTGCCTCTTCAATCACCGAGGTGGCTGCCTCCATTTTATTGTTCACCTCACTTATAACCTTTTTTAAACTCATCACACCTATTTTGAAAGTCCCTAGTCATTGTCTCAGTTGCTTCTTTGATGCCTTTTTCAACTCCAGTAATTAATTTTATGACAAGTTATAAAATTCTTGTTCAGCGATGTTGTTTAGGTCTGTGTTGAGCAATTCTGTGGCTGTGACTTTTTCCTGGAGGTCTTCAGGGGAGAGTTCCTTCATTTTGTCATTTTGGCTAGTTTTCTGGTTCTTGTCAGTTTTAAAAAGCTCATTGTGTACTGTGCACCTGTTGATATTTTTCTGTTAATGGAAGATTATTGACTATCCAGGGCCTGTCATTTTTTCAGGAAATTTTCTTTTAATGGTGTCTCTCAGTTTCTCTTGTTGTGCCTTTGAATATTTATTTCCCTTCTCAGGAATATTTGGGACTCACTGTCCAACACACTTTGGCTTGTTTCTTATGGTAGCCTCAGGCATATTTGAGGTTGTCTTCTTTCGGGAGTGTGTATTTTCTCCTTTCACTCTTGCAGATGAAAGTAATGACCTTCTCAGTTCTATAGTTGGGGCAGACGAAGTTTACAGACAGAGCTCCCTTCCTCTCCGCCATCTTGGCTCCTCAATAAATTCAAATTTTAACATAGATTGAGATTTTCTTCTTAATTTTATAGAGGTTCCATGAACCATAAAGGACATCGTTTTTATAGAATACCATAAATGGCAGTTATGTCTTTGCATTTAGAAATTATACAACATAGGCTTTTCTTAAAATATGCAAAGTTATTTTAACTCCCTACAAATTATTTTGACCTAATATATACTTTATATCCATAAAATGATTGTTTATCTTTATCAAAGTTATATCACTTTGTTAATAGAGTATGCCACTTAGAACCCCTGAAACCAAATGTTACATACATAATATATAAAATAGAAATATATATCTAAAAATAGAATAATTATGTTAAAATATATATTTTAAATATGTAGAAGTATGGTTATATCTATGAAAATCTATATTCAATACTATTACATGTCAATGCTTGCCATCATGAATTAGCAGTTTGGTGGCTTGGTTCAGCCAAGAATTTGTTGTATGATTAAGATACCTAGTTATAGTGGCGCCTGGGTGGCTCAGTCGGTTGAGCATCAGGCTTCAGCTCAGGTCATGACCTCACAGTTTGGGGGTTCGAGCCCCGCGTCAGGCTCTGTGCTGATAGCTTGGAGCCTGGAGCCTGCTTCGGATTCTGTGTCTCCCTCTCTCTCTGACCCTCCCCTGCTCACAGTGTCTCTCTCTGTCTCAAAAAAAATTTTTTTTAATTAAAAAAAAAAGATAACTACCTATAGATGCAGTTTATCCAGCTATTTCTCAGAGAATTCAAATGAATGTTCCTTTTGTAAGGAGGTTGATTTCTTGTACTACTGCTAATGCAATAAAAGGAATCTTTCCAAGCTCAGGAACAAGCAGCAAAACCCTTAATTTGAATTTATAGCCTTCAGAGGCAATCTGCAACGCAACTTAACTGTCCTAGCAATTTATTTTAATTAATATGATTTGTTCTGTATATTTAAGTAAGAGAGTTATATACCAACAAATGGGACAACTAAGAATGCTAACAGTAACATTTTAAATAGTTATGACTTAGGGAAAACATAAACGGAAACATAGCCATCAGTAGTTATGGAAGCTGAACTTTTCCATAACCAGTAAATCATCCATATCTCCATAGAGACTTCATTTCCACCAGTGGATTTTTTTAAATTATAAGAGTTTAGATAAAAGGCCAAGGTCATGCTATTCGCCTAGCATCTAGTGCTGATGTAGAAGAAATGCTGTCTGTTAAGAGAAGTGTCAGGAATACTATATATTGCCAGAGCACATTGCTGATTTTTCTTAGAATAATGTGTCATTTAATGAATCAAAAGAAAAAGGCCTCTTTTTTTTTTTTTTTAGTTATATTTGACACACAGGCTGTGTTCTATAGACATTTAGTGTCTATTCCATTTAAAAAATTGTTATGTTAAAAAGCACTTAATTTATATTAAGCAATATTATTCTTGCTCTAAAAATATTTTTAAAACTCCTCTTTTCATCAAGGAAAGAGTTAAGAATTTACCACCCCAATATTTGCAGAAACTGAGTGCATTTCTACTAGCTTGGGTAAAACTGATGACAACACAAGGCTAAGCACTGCAGGAACCACTTCTGGGGATAACGATCTGAATGAAACTCTATTTAGAAACACATGGGCTATCAGCTAAAGATCCTTTTTGCAACCTTTGTTATTCAAATGAATAGTAACATCATACTTTAAAAAGACTTGAAATACGGACCTAGTTCATATTTTGTTTGAAATTGACTAAGAATTTAGAAAGATTAGAACTGTTCTAGAATCCAGGAGAAAATGAGAGCACTATGTGATTAATGCCATTACTCTTCATTGAGTCAATGCCTCTATGTTCTTATTCATGTAAGTTTCAAAGTTCTTTTCATTCATTCAGTAATCAAAATATTTATCAAATGCCTCCTATGTGCTGGTACTGTGGGGGTATGGAGTCTATAATAATAATAGCTAGTACTTATTTAGCAATTTCATCAGCTAGGCAGTGTTCTAAGTACTTTGCATATACTAATTTATTTAGCTCTGACAGCAACTTTATTTGATCAGTGAGCTGTTATTGCTACAGACCAAGAGTTACCCATGGTCACACAACTGGTTAGTGATGGAGCCAGTATCCTAACCCAAGCAGCTGACTCCACCAGTGCTCTGACCCACTATAGTGCATGCACCGCAACCTAGGTCTCTCTATGTCTTTGTCTCCTATAACAGTAGATACTAGCTGCTCTCATGGAGCTCTCAGTTTAACAACATTTTATATCCACTCTGCATATTTTAAAATAATAATTGATAAGGGAAAAAACACACTATAACTCCCCATATCAGGCCCGGATTGGAAGAAGTGATTTGAAAACCTGGCAGATCCGTTTGAGTTGAGATGCCATCATTTTCATAGTCATGGCAGAGTAGGAGCATCTCAAAATGACTCCCATTGCCTTATCTTCTTGAGGATGATGGAATCACTTCCTCACTTCCTTTCCTCATCCCTGGGGAACTAGAAGAAATACGACTTCATCTAACTTTATGCTGGCATCAAGGAGGTTGAGAGGCATGATAAACAAGATCTTTACCCTCATAGAACTTATATTCAAATAGACATCAAAGTGATTTCAGTAATCCTGTTCATCTCATGGCCCTTCAGTAAGCTCTGGTGCCTTAATAGCGACACAGAATATGGAGTACATATGGAGTACATTGGCCTGATGTCGTCTTGCTGTTTCACCTTAGGTATTTAATATGAAATCACCACCTTCATGTGGGACTCCCATAGATGAATCTTAATAATCTTGAATTTTGAGAATTGCTCTCTATACATAAGGAAAAAATCAAAAGACGAAAGGCCAACACTTCAATGTGGATGTGAGCTTTGGCAAAATGCATACAAGTAACACTAAGTGTAAGATAAACTGAAACTCTAAGCACATTTTGCTTGCATTCCTTCCTTGTTTCTAATTTAATAAGTGTTTCCCAGAATGAAGTTTGCAATATACATATATATGTGAGTGTGTGTGTGTGTGTGTGTGTGTATGTATCACACACACACACACACACTCACATATATATATAAAATGCTTACTTATTCCCTTTTGGGTTCTGTGTCAATTGTGTACATTTCATAAAAATAAACATAAGACATATTTGCTAAGGAATTACATTTGTTGATGTGGCAGCCCCATGGCTTAAAATATAAAAAATTCATACCTTGTCAATTATGAATTGAATTTCTCCCATTTGTATAGAATATGGAACTTGTTTGAGTACTAGCTAAAAATGTACGTGATACTATTTCAGATGTGAGTGTTGCTTAAAAGAAAAAACACTCCTCACCCTGCCTTAAGAGGTCAAACATCCAAAACCTATCATCTTTATAAATAAATTTCAAAAAATCTGGCCTTTGCTCATTTATTCAGCTCTCTTATTACATCCAATTACCAACCCTATCAGTTCACTTCCTCTGATTTATCTTTTCGTCCAATGAGTATCATAATAGAAAGGCAGCACAAATACCCTTTAATACTTACGGATTTTTTTTTCAAATTTAAACATCTTCCTTGCTAAGCAGAATTTATGCATTGACTAACTCCCACAGCTATCACCCTGGTTGCCCTCTTCCTATTTCATTACCATTTTGTGGATGAACATATCACTGGTATGGTAGTTATCTTGATAGATAGCCAAAAAAGTCTTGCTCCAAAAAGCTATGCCATGTTCTAGCCCTTGTTTATGAGGGAGGCATCTTTCAGCAGAGCTGCCTGCATTAAATGGTGGTCCAACTCAGATCATTGCTCTTTTCCCTGAGTAAAATCCTATATATGCTGTTAATTTAATTAGAAACTGGCCCTTTATTTTATCTTCCAAATTATCTCACCTTTATCTCACCTTATCTTATCTTCCAAATTATCTTTCATACCCTACAATCATATCATTCTCCAGAGAATAGATTATTTCTCCAAACATCCTTATCTCATTGCTTCCAGATAACTATCTTTGACTCTTTTTCCCTTTCAACTGCTTATAGTCATTTTAACATGTGTCATCACAGCTTAAGGTGTGATTATATCTAATAATACTTTATTATTGCAGTAGGTGCACCACAGTGATCACCACATACAGAAAATTCTGCCTGACATTTCCAGAGTTTTTGTACACTAAAGTAAGTCATGTGCTGTGTTACCTCTTTCTATGACTGCCTGGTGAAAAATCCAATACAACCACCTAATATCCTGAAAGAAGGCCTTACTACTTTGGACAACCTTCTTCCTCACCTTCATAGCCCCACAGTACGGCTTTATTGCTCTTTTCTGACTTTATCTCCCTAATTTAAATTCTAAATTCTAACTTCAAATGTACGAGTTGACTAGTACTGAAATTAATTTTCAAAAGGAACTCATTTGTTGGCTGAGTTAAACAGCTTTCTTCTGTACTTAACTATACAAGCTTTAGAGATGCCTGGGTGGCTCAGTTAAGCATCTGACTTTGGCTCAGATCATGATCTCCTGTTTGGTAAGGTCGAGCCTTGCATTGGGCTTTGTGCCCGAAGCAACCTGGAGCCTGCTTCCGATTCATACTCTCTCTCTCTCTCTCTCTCTCTGCCCCTACCCTGCTTACACTCTGTCTCTCAAAAATAAACAAACATTAAAAATTGTTTTTATTTTAGGTTGAATTTTTTTTTCCTTAGGAAGCTAGGAAGCATTAAAAAATAAAACCAGCTAGGAGACTGATATATTTATTGAACAAAATCTTTCTAATATTTTATATCTTGCTCAGCTATTCTATTTGCCATAGCCTATGAATTTGGCCAAAATGCAGTAAGTCAAATTCAGTTATAGGCAGTTGACATTAAGAGGCCATCTTCATTGATGAACTCATTGTAATGAGTTCCTGCTGCTATGTTACAATTTTCATTTCCCCATAAAATTTATTAAATTTTTTTACTATTAAAATCTATCATTGATCTAACAATATGAAGTAGAACCAATAATGTCTAATGATGTTTAATATACCTAATTTTGTTGTAAATTAAGCTATGAACAACAAGGTCTTTGCCAGCCATTTCATTTACAGGTGATGGAGCCTACTCAACAGGATCTTACTCAACAATTAAGAATTATCATTTAAAAAAAAAAGGTAAAATGCTTGTCATGGCCAGTTCTTCTTTCACATTAGCTAGAAGATGAACTCTTCTGGAAAAATACTTTGGGAATGGAGTACATTAATGGCCCAGTGGGATAAACACTTGACCATGAAAAAGCACTGCATTTGAAAAATTGTTTTTCCTCAACCTAACCGTGCTTTATACAACATAAACAGATTCATTACTGCTGATATATGCTGCATCTCTAATTTCATTTTCACAAAACCTCAACACACCTCCATAGAATCCAGATTAGTTTCTCAGTAAATAACTATGACATTACCATTATTAGTGTTCATAGGAAGTCCCTATTTAAGAGCACAACATGGAAATTACTATACAGTATCCTCACCCCCAGCAAACACATAAAAATACAAATACATACATGCCCAGAGATAATAAAACACTGGAAAATGATAAGGATAATCAAGAAAATGCTGTATCTTCAGCTGTGGTTTAGCTATTCAGCCAAATTTAACCAATTTTATAATAGTATTTCATTATTTTTAAAATATAGGGAAATGTTAGCAATCAAATATTATGGGAAAAGTGTCAACCTAATTATGAAATGAAATTAAGCTGTCAAGCAATAGAATACTGTGAATCATTAATCGAAATTCTATATTATACAGAAGGAGAAAAGATTCCAGATAAAAGGCTCAAATTGCATACTGTGAAATATTTCACTTTACCTGTTCCTAAAATCTTTTTTTGGGTTTCTTTGCTGGGTTTTTCTCTTTTTTAATAACTCAAATTTTCAATAATTAGAATTCTATTCCCATTCATTTGCTTCTGACCTAGCATTGCCTGTGGGATATGAAAATTGATTTGATGAAGTACAGCCAACCTTTTTATAGAGAAGAGCCCTTTCTAAAATCCCCTAAATGCCCCTAAGCTTTGAAATTCTTGGTGTTGTGTGGTGGAATGTGTTAATATTACAGAAAGAAAGTGCAGAAAGATACTAATGCAGGATTATGGGTGCCCATGCTTCAAGCCATGAGCCATGATGCTGTCTGTGGTCAAATGGATGGGAATCATAATTTGCTAGGCGATGGTAAATAACAATCTCGTCTCCTTTCAAAAATGACTCAGCTACTTAGTAAATGTATCTTAGGAGCTATACAAATTTTATAAAACAGATTACTAAACAAAACACTGGTATATTGAAATGAATATTTTTGGACTGTCTACTATGAGGAATTACATTAAGCACAGGGGATAACAATGAATATGATAATTATTGCTCCTTCCTTTATGGAAACTTTATCTGTGGCAAAGGCAAATTTTGGACAAGTAACCAAATAAAATGAATGAGTGGCATTACTGTAAAAGTCAATATTCAGGTTCTTTAATAATTTTTATAGTTTATTCTATATGTTTCCTGCATATTTTGATTAGAATTATTCCTAGAGATTTTGTGGTACATATGTTAGTATTATTCAGATAATTTTTCCAATATCTCTTCTGTTTCTTATTGGTATATTGACATTTTTTGATAGGGTTTTGGGTTTTTTTGTTTTTGTTTTGTTTGTATTTCACAGCCTTACAAATTTCTGTTTAAAAGGATTTTACATGGCATTTTTGAGCTTTCTAAGAAATATTCTCTGCAATTACTAATGACTTTTTCCTTTTCCCCTCCAGTTATTCCATTATTTCTGATTTGTGTGTTATGGCACCAGCCAGAAATTCTAGAATAATGCTGAATAACAACATTGGGAATTCCATCCCTGCTTGATTTTAATGAGCTTAGTGCATATAATTAGTATTACATGATGTGATCTTTCTAGAGATCCCCTTTTTTATGAGAAGAAAGGATACTTCATTTTTTTCTTTAAGATGTTGTTTATTAGGAATGTCTTTTTCCTAAGTTCTTTTTTATGACCTTTTTTTACATTTTATTATTTGTTTTTGAGAGACAGAGCACGAGTGGGGAGGGGCTGACAGAGCAGGAGACACAGAATCTGAAGCAGGCTCCAGGCTCTGAGCAAGCATTCAGCACAGAGCCCAATGTGAGGATCGAACCCATGAACCATTGGATCATGACCTGAGATGAGGTCAGAATCTACCAACTGAGCCACCCAGATGCCCTTTTCTAAGTTCTTAATTATGACCTCTCTTGCTTGCTCTCTCTCAGCTAAAGTATAACTGTAAGTAATTTTTTTTTCAAGAGGAGCATTTGGTGCTATAATTTTTAAATTCTTCAGTAATTGAGAATTTTGTTACCATCACATATAAACAATATCTAGGAGGGCATGTAATTCTTAGGTTACAGGTTTCTGCCTTAAAATGCCATAGACCAATGGGAATACAGAATTGTACTGCCACTTTGGGAAGTATTTTGGTAATTTAGGGGAAATTTACACTTACACAAGACCCTATAAACAAATGCTTATGGCAACTTTATTCACAGTAGTCCAAAGCTATAAACTACACAGGTGTCCTTAAGTCCTGCTATACACTGGACTATTACTCCACCATGAGAAGGAAAGGAACTATTGGCTCATACAACAGGTTGGGTGAATTTTAAATGCATTTTCCTAAGTGAAAGAAGAAAGACTGTATGTGCTAAAGACAGCGGCTCTATGTTGTGTGATTTTATTAAATTTTTTAATGTTTATTTTTGAGAAAGAGAGAGAGCACGAGTTGGGGAGGAGCAGAGAGAGAGGGAGACACAGAATCCGAAGCAGGCTCCAGGCTCTGAGCTGTCAGCACAAAGCCACACGTGGGGCTTGGACTCAGGAACAGCGAGATCATGACCTGAGCAGAAGCCAGATGCTTAATGACTGAGCAACCCAGGTGCCTCCCCTATTGTGTGACTTTATTTTACATGATACTCTTAAAAGGTGAAACTACAGAAGGGAAAACATATCCATGGTTGCCAAGGATTGTGAATGAGAGGAGACCTTATCCATAAAGGGGTAAATCTCATTTTGGAGGATGATGAAACTGTTATGTAGGGAAGTATAATGATAGGCATTTGTCAAAATGCACAGATCTGCACACAACTAAGGGTGAAATTTATTGTATGAAAACCACAAGACCTGGGAGGCGGGGGCAAATACGGAATGCAGATGGCCACAAAAGCATCTAGCTCTATCACAATTGAATCACATAACTACACTAAAGGGAAGGGGGAGAAAGGAGCTAAGCAAAGAAACTCTGGAGAGAAAGCCGTATTGAATACTTTAAGGCTAAGGACAAAAAGACCTATTCACACACATTGTTGTCTAGTTGCTAATTTGTTTCTTATAGAAATATAGATTAGAAAATCTAAAACTCCTCTTTTATATTTTAGATTGTTTTAGATTTTAGAGATTTTTTAGATCTTTTAAAGTTATTTTTATTTATGCTTATATACTGGGGTTTGAGTTAACAAGTAAATTATAGAAAATGGGAGTCAGGTATCTTACTATCAGAGGAAGAAATTACAAAAATTTGAGGAAGGCTAGAATGAGCTCTATGGTATTGGATTAAAATTGGAGATATCAGTATGAAATTATTCTTTTTAATGTGCATGTAAATGACACAGAAATGAACTCTGATAGGTGTATATGCGTGAGCCAGTATCCGTACATGTATTTCTTAGATTTGTCCACTGAGGAGGTCTAGCATGTGCCCCAGTAGCAATGAGCAAAGCCAGCACCTAAATCTTGGCTTTAAATTCCATTCTCCAATGAAAGACATGTGACTCCTTGGGGATAATATCTGACTCTAGGGCTGGGGCAGGGAAAACACAATATGAGCCCAGATTATCAGAAAGTAAGAAGGAGAAAGAAAAGATGGGAGCATATCAAAAGGGCCTGTGAGCCATCCTGAAAAAGCTGCCAGTTGCCACAGTTGGAACAACTTGAGCAACAAGACAAATAACGACAGCACTGGATGATAACTCCATAATAAAATAAATATTCATGAATCCATACTAATGTAAATAAACAATTGAATAAATGGGGAGAAGTTATAAATAATGATTCCCCTTGATAAATATAAAAGATTGAGGGAAATAGCAATTATTATTAAAATATCACAATTGCCACACACAATGTACACTAAGATTAGTGGGTGAAAATGTATGCAAAAATAGGATATTAGCATTAGATCAAAGTATCTCCCCCAAATATTTAAAAATTATAAAGGAAAAATAGTAACAATGGTAAAGAATCCTAACAAACCCCAGCTTAATCAAGTGACCAAGAGTAATATCACCAGTAATCAGACATCCTGGTACTATTAAATCCCTGATGTGATACACTGAGAGGGGCATGTGACTTTCCTTTTATGACTTTCCTTCCCAATGCACCCTTTTTTTATGTTTATTTTTGAGAGAGTGCACAAGTGCATGATTGGGGCAGGGAAGAGAGAGAGAAAGAGAAGGGGACAGCGGATTATAGCAGACTCTGCACCGACAGCCTGATGGGAGGCTCAAGTTCACAAACCATGAGGTCCTGACCTGAGCCGAAGTCCTATGCTTAACCACTTAAACGACTGAGCCAGGCAGGCACCCCTTCAAAAATGCACAGTCTTAAACTAATCATGAGAAAGCATCAGACAAACCCAAGTTGAGGCATAGTCCACAAAAGAACTGACCATGAACCTCCGAAAGTGTTAAAGCCATGAGATACAAAGATTCAGAAACTGCCACAGACTGGAGAAGATGAAGGAGAAATGACAACGAAACGCAGCATGAGCTCCAGGAACAACAAAAGGACATTAGTGGAAAAACTGGTGAAATCTGGAAAAGCTTTGTACTTTAGTTAAGAGTAGTGTCCCAGCGTTAATGTCTTGTGCTAAAATGCCGTATATATGCCATCATCTCATGGCATTGCTGCCTGAAGTTTAAGGCCACCCTAATGTTTGTTCCTTTTTAGGTAATCTGCTTTACTCTTTTCCTGCATGGATGTTTTAAATGTTATCCTCTTTCTTGAAAATAAGTGTTATACATATTATTAATTTCATTTTCTTTAGTGCCACTTTAAGTCATTACTCTCACCCCCAAATATTATCCACTTCCATTTTCACTTTGGCCTCTTGTTATATCTCATTGTTTCTCTTTTTTGCCTTTACAGATTGTAACCAAAGGCTTGTTCACAAAGGCTATGCCTTCTGTCTACTGAGGATATACCAGGAAGAATGTTCTAACATTTTGGTATTATGTCCATATTATGCATATTACGTGTGTGTGTGTGTGTTTCCAGAGTTATTTTTACTTTTCTTTAAACTGGAGACTCTTCACAAGCACCATTTGGGTTCTTTGAATCATTCGTCTTCAAAGTAGGAGAGCTTTCTACATCTAGACTATTTTTATTATCTTGTGATTCATGGAAAACCACTGACAACAGATATATTGATTGATTTTGGAGCTGGAGTTTTATCGGAAGAGATTTTATTAGGGACTGTTTAGTAGAGCCCATTTTCAATCAAAAGCTACATGTTCAAATTGCCTGCATTTTCAAATTAGTAATTTTAACACTATCTCCCAAGATACTTCTTTTGAGAAAGAATATTTGCATCATAAGCATTATATCTGGAATTCCTGTACTCAAGAATCAGAAAAAAGAATGCAAAGCAATAATTTATACTTCATAGGATAATTAAAGCAAGGATTTGCTATTTTTCCATAAAGAGAATTATGAAGTTAGATAGTGGCCTGGAAACTGGTGAAGCTGATTGCAAAATGAATATTTAAAAGCCCCTCTGATTTAATGTGCTCTTGTTTCCATTCCCTTTATTCTTTACAAAGACAAAGAGTCCTCTGTAAATATTGCTTTAAGGATTATCAGGCTTCAATTTTCAAATTCATCCGAAGGCCATAATTTGAACCATAATATTGGCTTTACAAATGTAAACAGTGATTGAACCCCTTTCCTTCAGCTAATAGGAATGCCAATGAAATTAAAGTCAATTAAATAATTGCTTTATTAACCTAACGTATGACTTCTGTAAGACATGCCGTTGCGTATCCAGCGAGGAGGAGAGCTAGAAGAGAACAATCCAACATCAATGTAAGGAGAATGGAAACCAACATATTTTAAAAACTTGATAGTGTGGGAAGAGTTGCAACATTGACCCATCCATTTATACTTTGTAGTATAACACTGGCTAAAGATGGAAAAGTCCCAAGAGTTTAAAGGTTTTCATTTTATTTAGACTATATTTAGTGAGGGACAAATTAGGTCTACAGGTTAAGTCTAACAGGCCTTTGTTCATCTCTTTGCCTTCTAGACACCTCCTGCAGGGAACTGACTTCACCTCCTCAGACCAAAGCCTAGTTGCCTCTCTTTTAGTGACTCACCACTGCTGACAGAATGATGTTTAAACTCCTTATCAGAACATACAATCCCTTGCCTCATTTACCATTATGCTCCTTCCATCTTACTCCTTAGTAGGGCCTTCAGCTCTTACTGCAGACTCTGCTGGCTCACATCTATCCCTCTTTGCACATTCCAGAGAATAGGTAATTTCCCCTGTACACTACTGATCTTTCGAGATATAAGTTGAAATATCCAGCCAAGTTTTCTCTGTCCACCTCTGTTTCCAGTCTCCTCTTCTGCTTCCTCCAGGCAAGCTATCCCATTTTTATCTTTTATGATAATACAGAACTAGGTTGATTATTTACTTCTAATGTTATATACCTTGAAAGATTAGTTTCAGTTATTTGGTAGATATCTTTCTCTCCTACTGTGTTGTCCCCTGGCTTTTCAAGGACAGGATTAGATCGATTATTCCAACAATATCAGAACTTAGGGAAGTACCTCATACTTATGAATCAACAGTAGCACAGTGAGAGATACAGAACAGATTCTTAGTAGTTACAGCCTTTCTTAAAGCTCATATTCCTCTTGCTCTTCCCCAAATGTTCTTAATGTACCTGAGCGCAGAAAAACAAATTTTTTCATTTTGTTTTTTTCTTTTTGCTTATTGTTTATTTATTTATTTTTTTTGAGAGAATGCATGCAAGGGTGGGAAGGGGCAGAGAGAGAGAGAGAGAGAGAGACACAGAATCTGAAGCAGGCTGCAGGCTCTGAGCTGTCAGCTGAGACAGCTTAACTCACACACCGTGAGATCATAACCTGAGCCAAAGTTGGATGCTCAACTGACTGAGCCACCCAGGCTCCCCTTGTTTTATTTTTTCTGATGCAGGTGCAGACGACACCAAAAGTACAGCTAGACTTTGCTTCTTGGAAAGCTTTTATAGATGTTAAGGACGGAATGAAGAAGAGAGGAAGCAGAGCAAAGAAGGATTACCATGCTTTGGGTGCTGATATGCCTTCTATATATTATCTCATTTAATCCTAAAACAACTATTCAGAATAAATATTATCATTCTCATTTTTATGGTTAAAAAAACTGTGATTCGAGGGGTGCCTGGGTGGCTCAGTTGGTTCAGCATTTGACCAGCTCAGGTCATGATCTTGTGGTCTGTGAGGTTGAGCCCCAAATCAGGCTCTGTGCTGATAGTTCAGAGCCTGGAGACTGCTTCCAATTCTGTTTCTCCCTCCCTCTGACCCTTCTCCACTTGTGCTCTGTCTTGCTCTCAAAAATAAATAGAACACTTAGTATAATACCCTCCAGTTCCATCCAATAAAAAGAAAAAATTAAATAAAAGATAGATAAATAAGTAAATATTTTTAGAAGAAAATGTGATTTTTTTTTTTTGTAATTTGTATCAGGCCACTCATCTGACTAGTTACCAAGCTGGAATTTAAATGTGATTTGGCTCATTCCAAACTCTAAAATATGGAAACTAAAGAAATTTTGTTTCTACAAAACTGTAATGACTCTTCTATGAGTATTCTAAATTTGATGCAGTTTTGGTTTTCAACTCTAAACATGAGGATTCAGAAATGTTTGCCTATCATTTCTATTATATATAGCTTCATTTGGTAGTTATTCATCTATTGGGTATTTATTAGATATTTACAAAGGGCCAAGCAACAAGTTAGACACTTAGAGAGTAAGCATGCCTGAGACACATAATTTCTCTACTCAAGAAATTCCTTTGCCATTTTCTTAGAGGCATTCTCATTGTAGAAAGCCAGCCTACTTGCTATCCCATTTATATTTTCTCTATTTTTTTCTGCCTATAAACAAATTAACCTTCATACAAACATACACCTCAAATCTTTATGTTAATATTTTACCTGCTTTCTGTTCTTATTCCAAAAGAAATAAATACTGCATCTTCTTCATGGTCAACAAAATCTCCTATTGTTTATATAGGTAAATATTTAAGAAGCTTATGTGTAGATGTAATACTGTTACATTAATTTTTAAAAATGCTTATATATATATATACACACACATATATATATATACATATATATTTGCATAAAGTCTTTATAAAGGATTAGACTTTAAATGCACAGGTCAGAGCAAATTTAGTCTTTGTTATCTATTTATGTCAGAATGAAGGGACTGCTCAAATGAAAAACTGCCAGCTAAGTGTATCAGTTTTCTATGTAACAAACCGCCCCAAATTTAGTGAATTAAAACAACACAATTTATCATTTCTCACAGCTCTGTACAGCTTTGTCCTGCCTAGACTCACTTATGTGGCTATTGGCAGCTCAACTGGACAGCTGGGTCTCTATATGGCCTTTCACACCAGTCTCTTCACAGTGTGGTGGTTTCAAGATTTGAAGACCACAGCCCTAATGTAAGTATTTATCAAGATTCTGCTCTTACCACATTTGCTGATATCCATGGACCAAAGCAAGTCATTTGGCCAAGCTCAGAGAAACTGTGAGATGCTTGGAGTTGTGATTCATGGAGAGATCATTATTCCAATAATCTAACACACTGAGTATCTTTATAGCATACCTAACATTATATCACATATACTTCTAAAGCTGAGGGTATGCTTAATTAGCTACACAGCCTGGAGGATTCTGATGACTTATTGATGGATATATATCAAAGAATATATAAAGTTTGATTTAGAGATATATATCCATACATTTAAATGCTTCTCTGAATTTATGAAGAAACTACATATTAAATGTTTCTCCTCTATTGATTCCACATGCTTTTGGGTGCCCACCATACATTCTACCTATAGCTACTGAATCAAATGCCCTAGTAATTCCTTTATTTCATTTTTTCTCAAATTCTAAGTGCCTGGAAGGATTGTTCCTGTATCCTGGTCTTGTGTGAGCAATTAATACTCAACAGCTCTCCATTCACCGCTGCAAGCTGGCCAGTTCAGTTGTGCCTAGACTGCATGTTCTGGAGAAGAATAGATTCGAATTCATATAAATTCCTAGGGCTGTTTATTATGATTCTTAAAAAGTAGAGATTCCAAAACATCTGTTTAAGGTATTGGCATAGAAAAGGGTATAGGACTTAAAAAGTAGAAAAAGGAGTTTTAGCCTTATCACTGACCGTCAGGTCACCTAATATTTCTGCAACGTAGTTTCCTAATCTAGAAAAGGAAAGGAATACTAGTAATAGCTGCTTTATAACCTTATTTGGAGGATTAAATGATATGATTTAATGAAGGGCCTTGCAGAACTATACAAATGTATTACAAGCCTACAATGCCTTACCAGAAGCCAATGAGGTCATTTTCAGAATTTAGACTTATTTAAAATTTAGAAAGGTAATACAGTGTTTATTCTGTTTTTTAAGTAACATTCCTACCAGTCTAGGGTAGTGCCGTATACCAAACACATTAATATATCTGCAGCAAAACATTCATTTTAAGTGGAGTGAATTAAGACTATAAATTTATAAAAACTTTCAGCTAAGAGCTTTTGTGTCTCAGAACTGCAGACAGGGGTTTGTGGATTTTTATTTTATGTTTTTAATAAGTTTAGGCCATTTTTAATTTTTAAACTGTACGAAACCTTTAATAGTTAAGAGTAGCTTTATATAGTTATAGATGATGCATACCTTGGTTTTTATAATTTTCTTTCCTCACTGATATAGGAGCTTCATAAAGTAATGAATAGTATTTACATTTCAGATAAAAGAAGAGGGAAGATGATTTAAAAAAAAGAAGAGGTAAGAGATTTTAAGGACAATGAATGGATGATAAATAAGCCAATCTGTAGGTGTTGAAATAGTTTACCTATGGAATATATAGTTAGTGGGAAAATATACATGAAAAGTAAAGTTAGGAAAGTTTTGTACTGTGTGCCCTGAATTTTACTTACCATTTGTAAAATGGTAAGTAAACAAATTCAATATAAAATCTCGTCTTGGCCCTCCAGCAGAGATAGAGCTAACATGTAAAAATGGAGGAGTCACTGAGAGCAAAGCATTCTCCATTCATTAGAACTTTAAAAAGGTATGGATATGAAAAAAAGGTTAATATGGATGGGAGCTGCCAAAGAAGGTTTTATGAAGTAGGAAATCACTGCAAGTTCTTGAGCTGAGAAATGAAAACCTGAATTAGTATAAGCTTAGTCTGACAGTGAAATACAAAGGTGAGTCATTATTGGGGAGACTGGAAACAAGGAGGCTGTTGTTGAAATAATCCATGCATGCCTATAATAAGGGTAAGATTTAGGGAGGAGGGTAAGGAATTGTTGAATAGGAAGAAGAAAAAGTAAATTTAAAACTCTGGTTAGAAGACATGAAAACAAGGAGGAAAGAGCACTGGCATTTTTAACCAGTACAGGTTCAGATTGGCAAGCCAGTTGATGGAATTGGGGACAGACTGGAAAGAGGAGTCCACAGGGTCAGGGGGTCAGATGGAAGAGAGAGAAATGAAAACAAAGAAAGCTGAGAGCAGGACATTGTTTTTTAAAAAGCCAATTACAGGATGTAAACTCCCTCCTGTTCCACACTGACAGTTTCATCAGTAATGATTCATGTTCAGAAATGATGGTGACTCCCAAGTCATTACAACATTCTCAATCATCAAAATCATCAAAGAAAACAAATCTAACACAGTATACACCAGGAAAATACAACAACACTGTGGTAACACATAAAGACTTTTCACCAACTGTTTGAAACAAAAACCTGAAGAGTTATTTAGAGTTACTCAGAAATGAGTAACTAGACCATGCCCTCTCAAAGCTTACAGGAGAGTCAGAGAGCACTAGAAGGGAAAGAGACTATGTATGAGGCATTGACTTAAATTTCCAAGTAGTCAGACCTTCCTAATTCATGAATAGTTAACATCTAATTGTTAGAAAGTTCTTCCCTAAGCCATACTGATATCTCTTTAACTCATATCCATTAGTAAAATTTATCCTCTAAAACAGCTCAAATGAAGACCATCTCCCATGATAGGTGAATTACTACCTAGAGCCAAAAATGTAAACTGTTACCCAGGAGACACACAGGAGAAAAACTCTTTAGGGTGAGGAAGTCTACTGTGTCTTGATTGTGGAGATTCGATCATACAACCAATTTAATCTAGTTTATTTGTATGAAATTACAAAAGTTCAATTAAACTCTCCAGTTAAAATTTTAAAACCAAGACCATCAAATATTTGAAAAAAAAAGTCTTTTCTTAATTAATCCTACTTATATATTTGGACATTTAGATGGAAATATCTGATCCAGAATGTGCTAGTAAATTTGCTCAGTACAGAATAGCTAGGAGGATTTTGTTTTCTTTTTAAAGAAAATAATTACTCAAAAACTTAAATATAATAAATATGAAACAAAGTAAAAATAAGTAGATAATTTATTTGATACTTAGATAACATCTCTTAGGTTACAGTCATTCATTTAAGATGATTATCTTCAATAGATTGATTAGTTCCAAAGGTCTAGAAATTTTCTGTGTAGTAATTTAATATTAGCTCGGATAATACAACAGTAAAGTTAAATCAAAATGTTGAAGGGTAATTCTTTAAGAAAGAGTAAGTGGAAGCCAAAAGAAGAAATAGATTGGGCATTTTCATAGCCATATTGAGAAGATGACCTTTGGTTAATATATTGACTTGTATTCAGTAGATGTTTCTGTTTTTTGCAACATTTGACTTCCTATTAGTGAAATAAGTAGTTTTGTATAAAGTTCATTAAATGGACCACTAGGGTGGGTGAGGTTGAGAAAAAGTCATTTCAAGAGGTACACAGAAAGGCAATTAAGAACATACTTCTTAGTTGCTCTGATAATTGCAACAGGAAAATCATGTTGCCCTTTTCAATGAAGCATTATTTGTAAGCTTACTTAACTGCATGTTTCCCAATAGTCACTATCATATACATTATCAGGTAGAATTATTACAGTCTAAAAAATGAAGAAAACAAAAATCACAGATGTACTTCTATCTGATTATCCTTCCGTTACAAAACCCAGGATCCTATGAATACGTTCTTAAGAGCAGTGTTTTCATTACAAAGGAGTCTGACTCATTTCTAAAACTTTTAGATAGATATTTTCTTTTTATGGAATAGGCCACAGGAGGCCCAAAACTAAGTAGTTAAATGACTAGTGGTTTATATTTGTAGACCTTTTAACTAAGCATGATTTTTAATCCTGTAGTTGAGGAAAAATTTTTAGTACAAATTTTTAAAAATGAAAGAATATAGTACAGATAAGAGACCTCATCTAAATTATACCATGGCTTTCTTGGAAACTACCTACATAAAATAAATAAGTGAATGAATGAATGAATAAAAAATAAATATGTATATGAATAACAGTGTTATTTACATGCAGTAAAATTCATTAATTTGAAGTGAACAATTTAATGAATTTTGTTAATCTCATACAATTAAATTGACTGAACCTCCACAATTGAGATACAGAATTTCCTCATCCTAAAAAGTTTTCTCATACCTCTTTGTACTGTCATTTCCCAATTCTAGCTGTAGGCAGTATCTGAACTACTTTCTGTTATCATAGTTTTGCTTTTTCTAGAATTTCATATTATTGGAATCATATAGCACCTATCCTTTTGTTTTTAAAATCTTTCACTTAGCACATTTTTGAGATCTGCTCATGTTGTGAGTTATTAATATTTTTCCTTTTATTGCTGAATAGTATTTTTATCATAGGGGATATACCACACTTTGATTATCCATCCAACAGTTGATAGATTTTAGGGTTAGGCCTGCTTCTCTTTTAGCTGTTATGAATAATGTGGCTATAAGCATTTGTTTTTACTTCACTGCATTAAATACCAAGAAGTAGAATAGCTGAGTTTTACAATAAATATATATTTAACTTTATGAAATACTTTTAGACTGTTTTCCAAAATGGCAATAATGTTTTTCATTGTAGCAATGTATGGAAGTTCCACTTATTCCACATCAACACCTACTGTTGTCAGTCCTTTTAATTTTAGCTATTCTAGTAAGTATTAGTATTTCATGTGGTTATAATTTACACTTCTCTGACAACTAGTGATATTGAATACCTTTACCTCTGTTTTATCATCTTTTTAAGTGTCTGTTTAGTCTTTCCCCCATTTAAAAAATGTAGTTGTTTTTGTCTTACTGAGTTGTAAAAATTCTTTATATATTCTAGATTCTAGTTTTTTGCCAGAAGTGTTCTGTGAAAATTTCCTTCCATACTTTGTGTTTTTGTTTTGTTTTGTTTTTTTAACTAAGTCTTTTGAAGGAACAAAATTTTTTAATCTTGACGAGAATCCATTTTATTTCTTCTATCGTTTCCATTTCTTGTATTTAAGGAAGTTTGCCTAACTTAGTGTCACAAAGATTTCCCTTTTTTTCTTTTTTTCTTAAGTGTAATAGTTTAGGTTCTCATATTTAAGCCTAAGATTCATTTTGAGTTAATTATTATGAAAGATAATGATCAAGCTAATATTTCTCCCCATACAGATATCCAGTTGTTCTAGTGCCATGTGTCGAAAGGATTATTTTCTCTCCATGGAATTACCTTGCTGAAAAATGAATTGATCATGTAAGTGTAGCTTTATACTAAGTATTCAAATCAGGTGACAACATTCCTTCAACTTTTCAACTTTGTCTTCCTTTTTCAAAATTGTTTTAGATATTCTGAGCTCTTTTTACTTTTTAACATAAAAATTCATGTCAGTTTCTTCAAAGAATGTTGTTTGGATTTTGATTGGGGCTGCATAGAATTTAGATACCAAGAATATAGAGAATTAGAGAATTTAATGTTCAGGTCTTGCACATCTTTAAAAAAAATAATTCCTGAGTATTTTTATGCTATTTTAAGTAGAGATTAAAAAAAATTTTTATGGTGGTTCATTCGGTTGAGCATCTAACTAACTTCTTGACTTTGGCTCAGGTCATGGCCTGAAGGTCATAGGATCAAGCCCTGTGGCAGGCTCCATGCTGAGCTTGGAGCCTTCTTAAGGTTCTCTTTCTCTTTAACTCTGCCTCTCTCTCCAGTTCGTCCTCACTCTCTCTCTCTTTCAAAAATAAAGAACAAATAAATAAAATAAAATATAAAATTTTTCATAGTCAATTGTTACTAGTATACAGAAATAGTGGTTTTTATCATGACCCTGTATCCTGCAATCTTCTTAAACTAAGTCATTAGATTTAATAGCTATATTGTGAATTCTTTAAACTTTTATACTTATACCATCATGTCATCTGCAAATAAGGATAGCTTTATTTCTCCCTTTCCTTTTTGCATGTCTTTTATTCTTTTGTCTTATTGCACTGGATAGGACCTTCGGTAAATGTTAACTAAAAGACCTCCTTGCTTTGTTCTTGATCCTAGAGTCTGATGTTAGCTGTAGGTTTTTCACAGTCTCCCTTAATCAAATTGAGTAACTTGGCTTTTATTCCAAGTTCGCTGAGAGTTTTTATCATGCAATGGTTTCATCAGAGGTTTTTCTACATCTATTGCAATGACTCTATGGTTTTTCTCCCATACTTTTGTGATATGGTGAACTGCACTGATTGATTTTCAAGCACATGTAAGTAATTTCCCCTGACTGGAAAGTGAAGGATAGAACATAAGGACATAACATAATAATGACATTAATAATGGAAAATGCAAACATATGTCCTAATATTACTTATTTAATACACTGTTTTTAAATCATCAGGAAAAGATCAAATAGGTAATCTGGTTTAGTATCAGTTGGGATGGGACCTACTCAAAGAGAAGAAAGTAATGTTTTCCTTCTCTAATTTAAAAATTTTGCAGGTTTATTGAAAGTACTCATTTCTAGTTGTTTTGACAGTATATTAAAAAGTTGACAACTCAGTACCGCATGTCACTTTTTAAATTTCAAGTCATTTCCCTAAAATTACTTTTCTTTAGAAAAAGAGCTTGTCTTCAGATAGCTTGTTGGTACTTGTTGATTCTGCAGGAAAACGGAATGCCCAGATAAAAGCTTTACTAGTGGTTCAGTCTTCTTTATAATAAAAAAAATATTTCTGTGATTAAATTTAATATTGGACTACCGCCTGATGCTTTTGATTCCATGAAAGTTTAATTTCATTCTAGGGAAAAACATTTCAGTGATTAGGGGCAGGACTAAGCACCCATCCCCACAAGAACTACACATAAAATGAAACAATTCATCATGCAGAAAATAGCCTCCAAAATATACCGTTTCCTGAAAGGTAAATTATAAAAGTATGCATTTACCCAATCATTTTAAATACCATAATTATACAAGCTGCTCATCAAAAGATTTTTAAGACTCATTAAAATCATAAAACAATTCTAATTAAATCCATATTTAAGTTTCTATAACCTACATGGTACTTTAAATCAAACAAGAAAAGTTATATAAAAGATCCCATTAATTGTAAGTTTTTGTAAGAATTCAAGCCTAATTACTCTATGATTAAGTTTCTCCAAAATGTAATCATCAATGGCTCTATTCAGAAGACTTGGCCTTCTGTGCCCCAGATGCCAGCCAGCGCTGCAGCCCATCTTTGACACCAGCAAACCTATTCATCTGAAATCAGCATGACTGGGGAAACTTCACCTCCACCCCCCCGGGGGATCCAAGTGGCAAGACCAAACAAAGCCGCATATTTTATACAGATAAATGTCTCCCTATCTGCAGAGGTCCTTATCTGATTAAATGGATTTGTATTCATTAGCAAATTAAAAAAAAAAAACTATACACAGAGTTTTGGAAACAATGGTCATTTCAGAGATTCCCAAGTCTGTGCTAAAAGATGTACAAGAAAACAATAAGATTTTCAGCTTAAGGAGAAAGAGAACTAGGCCTTCGAAGGGGACCACACTAAAACATTTCCTTCTAACTATGCAACTCTTCTTTCTTGCTTAGCTACTTGAAATGTTTTTCATTTTTATTAGCCCAACTTCCCACGGGAAAGAAAATAAAAAAGCTCTGTGACATTGCCGCCTCTTGTGTGTTCTCTGAAACTAATTAACCCTATGAAGTTATTAGGGCAGCATCATTTTTTTCTATGACATCACACAAGGTGAAGGTCACTTCTATAATATTCTTGGCTTCATTCATGTGGCGCTTTTCCCCACAAAATATAATTTATTGTAATTTCCCCAGTGCCCTGATAGCCAAGTGATTAGTTATTAAGGCACATAAAAAGTTCAGACGTACAACCTATGACTTATAGCCTCTATTTCTGATAATCTAATTTTCTTTTATGGTAAAAAGAAATTTACTATTTATGTTTTATAGATTGTTATTTTGAGAAAACAACTATTTAAAGCTATCTTCATATGGACACTTGCTGATTGCACAGCATCTGCAAGCTGAAACATCCAAATGGTTGAGCTAGAAAGGCAGTTCTTTATCCAGTTGACAAGCACTTTTCCTGAACTACCCTTGTCTGTGCAAGTGGCAGAATGGTTCAGTTAGGCTGGAGCTACCTTCCATCTAGCCCCTCCACCCCTGACATCAGCGCAAGAAATGGTGGTTCTTGGCAGACGCAGCTGAGTTCAGACTCCTTCTACAGCGAGACTTCCTTCCCCTCAGGTACACTGTCCCTGACATGAAAAGCTCCTGCCTCTGCCATAAAAACATTTCCAGACTTTCTAGATGTGGAATTGGCTTTCCTTCAAGTTTCTGCTTTTAGAGAAGAGACCTTTTAGAGCCATGACCCTTAAATTCCTGTAACAAAGTTCCTTTCTCCTTCTCCTCTGCTTATGACTCTGTTGTCTTCATTTTAATCGTGCTTACATTTTATTAAATGAATGCCAACTGCAGGTGATTATATTTAAAATGTCCATTCCAAAAGAGAGCACCCCACTATAGTTGATTTTAAAAATTCTTCTGAAGGGTAAGGTCAGCACACAGTCATTATAAAGAGGAAATCTGAACAGGCTCAGGTAGGTGAAAGAATGGGTGGCCGATTTATCCTGCTCCTGGTAAAGAGATAAAGACATGAAAGAAGCTGTATTTACCAGGGTAGACTGCCAAGACCCAAGGGAAGCCTGTCTGCCTGGATCAGGTGTAAAAGGGAACCATACTCGTGGGAGGCCTGGTGGTCAGAATGCTGCACTGGTAAGCCACAGAGCTAACAGCAATGGCTGTAAGTTATTCAGTACTCACTAAGCTCTATATATACATACATATATATGTATACATACATATATATGTATATATAGACTCAGTCCTCACAATTATGAAGTAGTTAATATATTCACATTTTATAACTAAAGAAACTGAGGCCCTGAGAGGTTAAGTAATTTGTCTACAGTTACATACTTGTAAATGGCAGAGTGGATATTTGAACCCAATCATTCTGGCTCTAGTATTTATACTTTTAAACATTCATACTGCTCTTTCAATTCTTTCTGTTCTGTATTTATTTAATTGAATAACAAATACTTATGTCACACTTTACGTGAGGTACTCATCTAAGAATTTCACGTACATTAAGTCTACTTGGTTCTCACAACCCTATGAAATATGTACTATTATTATTATTATTTCCATTTTTCAGAGTAGAAAACCAAGGCACAGAGAGATAGATTGACTTGCAAAGGTTATGAAAATACTAAATGGGAGAGGCTGGGTTTGAACCAAGATGGTCTAGTTCTGTTTATTTTCTTCTGTTGTTTCTTAGTACTTTGTAAAGTCTTTTCTTAAATATTTAGCCTGTCCCAGTTGTTCTAAGGGTGCCTAAAAGAGGTTGTTCTGGGCCAAACACAACACACAAAAAAAGTGTTATTTGAGTCTAGGAATCAGGATGTGGAGGCAGGAGATGAGGAACAGAAAGAAAACATCTGCACAAGTGAGCCCAAGGAAAAGGCAGAACCAAAAGAAGCAGAACAGATGGTCAGTGTTCTTCTCCAAACAGTGGTTGTCCTTCCAAGGTTCACTTTGGATATACTGGTTTCATTCTTCTACTTCTTTTTTAAAGTTTACTTATTTTTGAGAGAGAGAAAGAAAGAGCATTTGTGCACGTGCTTGTAGGTTGGGGAGGGGCAGAGAGGCTATCCCCTCTTGCTGAAAGCCATTCTTTCTTGGCCTCCACACCATTATCCTAGCTTTTCTCCTAATATTCTGACCACTCTTCTTGGTAGATTTATTTATGATTGGGCTTTTTCTGCTTTCCACTCTATAACTAGATAGTATCCTCCACACACTCAGTTTTTAGTCTGTGCTCTCTCTTACTGGCAGCTCACTGGATTTAACTATCACTCTGAGGCTGATGACCTCCAAATCTGTAGCTCTTCGCAATGTCAACCTCCCGTCTCTAGCTATGTGAGACATCTTCTCACTCAGAAATCTTCTTACCTTAAGTCGTAGAAATCCAAACACATCCCCTACCATCGACTCCTGTCACTGTCAGGCCACAGCAGTGGAACTGATTGGCCTCACCTCCTAACTTGCCATTACTCACTCATGCCTCTGTTTCTGCTCATGTTCTTTCCCCTAGCAAAGTTCCATCTTCTTACTTCCTGCTTTTCAGACTGCATGTTTGCCTTCTCCCAGAATTCATACATTGAAACCTCATGTTTCAATGAGGTTATGGAATTTGGAGGTAGGATCTTTGGGAGGTGCTTAGGTCATAAATATGGAACCCTCATGAATGGGAGTAGTGCCCTTGTAGAAGAGGCTCCAGAGAACTCCCTGTCCCTCCACTATGTAAGGACACAGTAAGAAGACAGCTGTCTGTGAGCCAGAAAGTGGGTCCTCAGCAGACACCAAATTTGCAGATGCAGTGATCTTGTACTTCTCAGCCCTCAAAACATTGAGAAATCAATGTTTGTTTTTTTATTAGACACCCAGTTTTTGGTATTTGTTTATATCACCCCCAAATAGACGAAGTAAGACATTCCTTTAATTCTCTCCATATTTATAGACCCTTGTTAAATTTCTACAACATCTTTTCTGATTACTTCAGCTTTCAGTGAATCTCAACTCCTTCACATTTAATGTCTGTATCACAAAATGCAACATCTAATTAATTCTGTCTTGCATTTTTTTGCCATGTATCCATCTGGGTCCTAAACTAATCTTAGCTGAATATATATACTACACATCAGGACTGCAGTACTCTCTGCATTAAAGGAATTATTCAGCACCATCAATGTGGGAGTTATTCTTGGGCTGCAGGTGTAGTTCAGTATCCACAAATCAATCAACGTGATTCACCACATTAATAAAAGAGAGGATAAGAACCATATGATCTTCTAGCAAAAAAAAAAAAAGCATCTGACAAAATACAGCATCCATTCTTGATAAACTTTCAACAAAAAGGGATAGAGGAAACACCTCAATCTCATAAAGCCCATTTATGAAAGCCCCATGTCATCCTCAATGGGGAAAAACAGAGCTATTCCTCTCTGGTCAGGAACAAGACAAGCGTGTCCACTCTCACCATTACTATTTAACATAGTACTGGAAGTCCTAGCTTCAGCAATCAGACAACAAAAGGCATCCAAACTGGCAAGAAAGAAGTAAAACTTTCAACATTTGCAGATGACATGATACTCCATATAGAAAACCCCAAAGTCTCCACCAAAGAATTCTTAGAACTCATACATTAATTCAGCAAAGTCAAAGGATATAAAATCAACATACAGAAATTTGTTGCATTTGTATACACCAAATATGAAGCAGTAGAAAAAGAAATCAAGGAATTGATCCCATTCACAATTGCATCAAAATAATAAGATACCTAGGAATAAACCCCACCAAAGAGGTAAAAGACCTGTACTCTGAAAACTTTAGAACACTTGTGAATGAGACTGAAGAGGACACAAAGAAATGGAAAAATATTCTGTGCTTATGGATTGTTTAAAGGTCTATACTACCCAAAGCCATCTATGCATTTAATGCAATCCCTATTAAAATACCACCAGCATTTTTCACAGAGATAGCACAAACAATCCTTAAATTTCTGTAGAACTACAAAAGACCCCGAATAGCCAAAACAACCCTGAAAAAGCAAAGCAAAGCAGGAGGCCTTATGATTCCAGACTTCAAGCTATAAGACTAAGCTGTAGTCATCATAACAGTATGGTACTGGTGCAAAAACAGACACATAGATCCATGGAACAGAATGAAAAAACCCAGAAATGGACACACAACTATATGGTCAGTTAATCTTTGACAATGCAGGAAACAATATCCACTGGAAAAAAGACAGTCTTTTCAACAAATGGTGTTCAGAAAAACAGAGACATGCATAAGAACAAAACTGGACCACTTTCTTATGTCATACATTTAAAAAACATCCAAAATGGATCAAAGACCTAACCATGAGACAGGAAACCATCAAAATCCTAGGGGAGAACACAGGCAGCAACAACTTTGACCTCAGCCAGAACAACTTCTTAGTAGACATGTTACCAGAGTACAGAGACACAAAAGCAAAAATGAACCATTGGGACTTCATCAAGATACAAACCTTCTGTCCAGTGAAGGAAACAACAAAATTAAAAGGCAGCCTACGAAATGGAGGAAGATATTTGCAAATGACATATCTGATAAAGTGTTAGTACCAACATATATAAAGAACTTCTCAAACTCAACACTCAAAAAACAAATAAGCCAGTGAAGGAAATGGGTAGGAGACATGAATAAATATTTTTCCAAAGAAGACATCCAGAGGGCTAACAGACACATGAAAAGATGCTCAACCCCACTCATCATCAGGAAAATAAAAAGCAAAACCACAATGAGATACCACCTCGCACCTGACACACTGGCTAAATTTAACAACACAAGAAACAGCAGGTGTTGGTGAAGATGTAGAGAAAGGGGAACCCTTTTGCATTGTTGGTAGCAATGCAAACTGGTGCAGTCACTCTGGAAAACAGTATGGAGTTTCCTTAAAAAGTGAAAAATAGAGGAGCACCTGGGTGGCTTAGTCAATTCAGTATCTGACCCTTGATTTTGGCTCAGGTCATAATCTCATGGTTCATGAGATCAAGCCCTGTATTGGGCTCTATGCTGACAGCAGCAGGGCCTGCTTGAGATTCTCTCTCTCCCTCTTTCTCTGTGCCTCCCCTATTTACTTGTTCTCTCTCAAAATAAATAAATATACTTTATTTTGGGATATTCTCTCTCTCTCTCTCTCTCTCTCTCTCTCTCTCTCTCTCTCTCTCTGTCTCAAAGTAAATAAATAAGCTTTATTTTAAAAAAAAGTTAAAAACATAACTGCCCTACAGTACTAGGTATTTACCCAAAGGATACAAAAATATAAATGGATACACACACCCTGATGTTTATAGCAGCATTATCAACAATAGCCAAATTGTGGAAAGAGCCTAAATGTGTCCACCAACTGATGAATGGGTAAAGGTGTGTGTGTGTGTGTGTGTGTGTGTGTGTGTGTGTGTGTGTGTGTGTGTTGGGAACCATCCTGAACTCACTGGTTGAATGAAAATTCCTGGTGAGGGTACGGCAAGTTTGCAAGGTCTCTTGCCACCAGGCAGCCACCACTATCTACCCTCTTATAACTATTTCTGTTTGAGCACCAGACCTCGGAATGCCTTGCCGATTAAAGTCAAGAGCAAGCTGTCCTCTTGTTCTGGCCTTGGGGCAGTAATTGCACCTGGTCAGGGACAACCAGTAATTCAAGAAAACTAGTGTATAAAGTTATCACTAGGTCTACATTCCATTCTGCCCTGAAAAACCTTATAATTAATAAACTTAGTACTGTCTGGGCTAGGGTAAATGTTGCAAAAGTCAGCCCTGCAACTTATGCAGAGTATATATTATCTATCCTTGTGGCCATGAGTGAGGGTAGACATTGTGTCTCCTGGGGATCCTGTTTTTCTCTTAGAGTTATAAACAGCCTAATGACCCTTACTCATAAAAAAAACTGACCTTTACTAAACAATGCTGTTTGCCTCATGGTTAAAGGTCACTTTCTTAGGGCTATACCTGAGGTTTTGTATATCTTGGTCTTATGCATACAATGGAAAAAATGTACACTTAAAAAATACCTGCCCTTCCCATATGATAAGCATAATGCCTATAGTTAAGTTTTTTACGAGAATCATCACTACTAAGATTAGAACTGTAACTTCTTCAGAATCCATGTTCTGGAAAATTGTGCTGAAAAAATTATCTATGAAAAATCATTTACTAAACACACACTGCTCTTTCTGCTCCTTTTACCTTTCACTATAAATGAAGCTAGAGAATCAGAGCAGAGATGCCTGCCTGGTGATCAGAAACTCAAGGCTCTTTCACTCCCTTTTGCTGACACAGTCCATCCTTCAGGGACCCCTGGACATGCTGGAGCTGGACTCCGGCATGTGTGTGTGTGTGTGTGTATTCCAGATGTGGCGCATATATAGATATATAATATGGAATACTACCCGGCCATCAAAAAGAATAAATCTTGCCATTTGCAGCAATGTAGATGGAACTAAAGTGTATTATGCTAAGTGAAGTGAGTCATTCAGAGACAAATTTCACTCATATGTGGAATTTAAGAAACAAAACTGGGGGGGGGTGAATCAAAAAAGAAAAAAGAGGGAAACAAACCATAAGAGACTCTTAAAGATAGACAACAAACTGAGGGGTTGATGGAGGGAAGGAGGTGGGTGAATGGGCTGAATGAGTAATAGGTATTCAGGTGGGCACTTGTTATGCTGAGCACTGGTTGTTGTATTGTAAGTGATGAGTAACTGAATTCTGCCTCTGAAACCAGTATTGCTCTATATGTGAACTAACTAGAATTAAAAAAATTTTTTTGAAAAGAAAAAAAAGACTGGGGAACTGTCTGAACATCATTCTACCAGATCTTCATTATAACTGTGGGGTCTCATTCTCAAAATTAGAGCTAAAAACACAGAGATTAAGAGAGAGAAAGTGGTTTACTCAAACTCATGGGGAAAACAGCACAGGTAAAATTCATACTCATTTCTGTTTGAGGACAAATCAGATCTTTCCCCTTTGTGTTGACTAAGTCCAATGTCTTTAAACTAGCTTTCTAAATCCGAATTTGATTTCTTATAACTAAGAAAGAATGTGGGTTATAATCTGCAGCATATGTGCAAATATTATCTTCATTCTTGTTCTAGACAACATAAGGCATAAATACATACATGTAGCATCACTAATTTCCACTTAGAAATCCAATAAGTTCTAATATGCATTTTAAATTGATTTCATATTATCAATGTAGAACAAAATATGTATGAATAAAAAGTTTTTAAATGTTATACAATTTGAAATATTTGAGAACCAATAAAAGCACATATTGTGCTATAGCCCTGTATAATACAAATTTGTATAAAATTAATATTTAAAAGTCTATTATTTATAGAACCTCCGACAAATTTCATCGCCAGTCAGTCATTGATTTATAACTCTTTTTGAAGATTTTTTTTCTTTAACAGGATGTGGCTGCATTTTTACCTAGTGATTTTAATGATGGATAACTTAAAAAGAAAATGGTGGGAGATGCTGTTTCAAATCTGTCCATGACCTCTCAGAGCCCCTTACCAGTTCTGTGCCCTGCAGGCTGACCACCAATGGCCAGCACCTGTATCTTTATAGGAGCGGTGCCTTCAGGCTGCTGGAATCTACTCTGCCAGAATGAGACAGTCCCAATAAAACAGAACCAGAGCTTGAACTCAGCACCACCGACGTCTGGCCTGGATCAAGTGACACATCTCTTTCTACATTTACCAAATTAAGGCAATCCACAAAGAAAAAAAATTTCCTATAACAGTATAACTATTATCTCCTGTTCCTATTTCTTGTCTTCTGCTTCCTTTTATAGAAACTCCTCTTCTTGATCTGTCTTCCTCTGCTATATTCCCCCCTTCAAGAGCACATTTCCATCACTCCTTGAATCTACTATTTTCCAGGATCTTAAGTGACCAACTTCTTTGAATTTTTAGAGATCATTCCTTTTATTAAACTAGAGCAGCCTCTGCATCAAATGTATTTTACCAAAGTATGATCTGTAAAACCTAAAAAATGAAGACAGCAAGTGCTTGAGGCCATGAGGATGACTCAGAGAATCCTTGGTTAATACAAGGACAGGAAGCAGCAGCCACTGGGGAAGGTGCCTTTCTTTACTAAAATGCAGTAGGGCCTCAGTGCCTACAGCCCTGTTCTCAGCATGGCCATTTACATAGCTGCTCAACACTGAAGGGATACTGTCCCTTGCATCTCTTGCAACTAAACTATGAATGTAAGGATTGTCAAAATGGGGAGAGATGGAGGTGAGGAAGAAGAGAAACATCACAAGGGGAGTGTACGTAGATGAGAAGTCTAAGCCTGCTGTGCTACATTCGAGGTACACGAACACGGGCACAGGGAGCACACCTCTCTGTATTGTCTGCATGTGCTAGGCTTAAAAATGAGTTTTACTGTGTTTTTAGGGTAGATTATGGCAACAGTGTGGCTTAGATGGTGATTTCTGCCAATGTCAGGGTCCCCTGGCTAGAGAAAGGCATCTGCAATGCCAGTGCTTTTTTTTTTTTCTTTTCTTTTCTTTTTCTGGTAAGAGAGAAGCCTACCAGGAAACACACCAAAGCAGATGCCAGGGACAGGGGAGAAGGGTGTGGTTTCCCAAACAGATGTGTAAATATGGTGAGAGTTGCTGCCTTTTTATGTGAGAGTTGGTACAATAGAGCCCAGTGACTCAATCTGGGAAAGAGCCTTGATGCTGTCAGTCAAGTCATCCTTTCACATGGAGCACTGCTGCAAGTTTCATTGCAGTTTTTGTCTGTGAACTCAGTACAGTTAACTAGGATGGAACAGTGCTCCAGCCTACTAGCCACAAATGGTCCTGGATCGTAACTCCCGCATAACAGGAACTGTTGCTTTTTTTTTTTTTTTAATATGAGTTCTATACTCTGGTTTCTCTACAGATTGTATAAATCTTTCACCTTTTAAATATGAGTTCTATGCCAAGTCAATGTTCTTACCAACTGAGCCAGCCAGGCACTCCAAAATAGTGACTCTTTAAATAAAATTAAATAAATAAACTCAATGTGGGCTTGAACCCACAACCCCAAGACCAAGAGTTGCATGCTCTACAAACTGAGCCAACAGGGGCAGTTGCTCTTGATTGCTCTCAGAGCCTGTTGTTCTGAGACAGTGGTCTTCAATTCAGAGCATCATGGGGGGCATTTGAGTATCATCCCTAAGATATTGGTACCACTGTTCTGTTTTCTTACAACTGTCCCTCTCTGTCCTCGCCTGAACAAAGGCCCTAATTTTAATGATGGCATCCACGTGCACACACAGAGATACATGTAAAGGGTTCATTATTTCTAATGGAAGAACAGGAAGAGGAAAAGCATTACCTGCCATTTTTGTGATCAACACTTGCAATAGAGAGCATAAATGCTTCAGTTTACAGAAATAGCCAGACCTTCCTGAACCCTCCCAGTGATTAATTAGAAAGCCTGTCTTACAGATTTTTCTCTCAGGTGTAGTAACCTTGTAGCCCTTACCATTAAGAACTAATAAATAAATGCTTGGTTAAGCATAAACAAAGTGATAGGCAGTGAAAGAGTGATGATCTTGGTTTTTATGCAGTATGCTCACTCTGTCATTTACCTTGGAGGACAAAATAATATACAGAACTAAAAGTTACAAAAGCAACGACAGTGAGCAATTTGTTATTATCCACTTAAAAATGTTAATAGCCCTCACTATGAAAAATCTTTGTGATTAATCATGTTTAATTTTAATCAACAAAAATTCATGATTTTAAGAAAGTGTTTCAAATGTTGCAATTAAACTGAAAACATGATCTAGGTAAAGACATCTGGAGAGTGATCAGATGTTTAAATTTACTGTAAAAAAAAAAAAGTAAACTAGATCAGAAAGCAAGTACTCAAAATCACACGGAAGCCTGTCCATTTAGCAAATATTTGAGTAGCTGATTTGCACAAATATTGTAATTGACCTTTCATGTTAAATACAACTCCTCCTCTCCTTCCCATACATTTTATGACAATAAACCCAGATAACTGCCAACGGCTCCCATCATCCTGTCTTTTTAAATAAACTTTAGAAAGTAAAATGTCAAGCTGGGAGCTTTGACAATCATGAAATGTTACCATAATCTTCAAAATTGTAACTTCTTTCATGAACATGACAATAAAAGGTAGTTAATGTCATTACAGCTTTGCAATCAGAATCCCACAAACATGACAGTATATTTAGAAAAAAAAACTAGCTGATGACAAAATATTTGGATAACTATCTAAATCTATAAGTAACTAATTCATCCTAAAAGGATCGTTAGAGCAGCAACAAATTATTTTGTAAAATCTAGGACACAGTATGTGAGTCAGATCATTCACTTTTGTTACTGGTGCAATGTAGGTTATGAAAATCTGATAAATTTGTACTTCTTTGAAAATTGCCAGCTCAATCAAGGATTTCCCGTAAACCAAAACAGTGACTTGAGACATACATTAAAATATATTCTTAAGGTAGAATAAAGAGTTCAGATCTACAGTTTGCTCTCTCAAGCCCACATAAAGTATCTCCCAAAGATGCTGCCTTATTCCTTGAATTATTCCTAAATAAAAAATTGCCAATATACTTGGATAAGAGAGCCCTGGATTAGGTGTGAACAGGGAGTAGGGCAGCTACCTAAAAATACCACAGTGTGATTCTTTGCAAATCCTCTTTCTGTTGCACAACATGTTAGCATGGCCCTCACATTCAAACAAATGCAAAACACTAACGACCATTAAGTTAAATTGTAAGCTCTTTTTTTTTTAATGTTTTATTTTTTTTGATACAGAGAGAGACAGAGCATGAGAGGGGGAGGGGCAGAGAGAGAAGGAGACACAGAACCAGAAGCAGGCTCCAGGCTCTGAGCTAGCTGTCAGCACAGAGCCTGACGCGGGGCTCGAACCCACGAACGTGAGATCTGACCTGAGCCGAAGTCGGAGGCTTAACTGACTGAGCCACCCAGGTCCCTAAATGGTAAGCTCTTTATGCAAAAAAAAAAAATTTAGCTTTCTTTGTAATTCCTCCAAATAATTAACATTGTGCCACTGTGAACATCTTACATACACTGATCAAATGGGTTTTACCTTTTTACCCCTCCAGGAACAAATGAAAAGGAAGACTATCCAAAAGAAAACATCAGGAAGATGCTCCAGTTTTCTGGGTATCTAATTCAGATCCACTTTTCTGGATATTTAAAACCGTTCAGTAATAAAACTATTTGTATATTCTCATCTATAGCAGGTAGTTAATAGTTGCTAAAATCCCACTACACAGAAATAACTTCAATATTTGGTTAATGTCTTTGTAAGTACATATGTTCAAACAAAAACATAAAATTTTTTAAGTAGGATAATCCTATAAGTGATGGCTTTAATAAATAACAAAGAAAAAATGAAGTGAAAGGGGAAGAATGGATTTCTGAGAAACGTTTCTTTACTGTTGTTAGAATTCCTTAAAAAATCCTTTAAATTTATTTAAGAAAAAAAAATACTTTGAAAGAACTGGAAGTGGCTGAAGTCCGTACTCAAAAAGCATCTCTTGAAAGTGGATGGTAAAGGATATGATAACACATCAGTGGTCCTGCCTACCACTTCCCTATTTCTCCACTCTTCAGTAGTTCATATATGTGTGTGGGCACACTTATGTGTATTTTTACACTTTCAGAATTTATAACACTTAACCACATACCTAGATGTCCATAATTGTTTAATCTTAGCTATTTTTTATCGTGTTTTATTTGGATTTATCTTTTGCTAATAATAATTATCATGGATGCTAAAGTCTGCAAATCCTTACTTGCTTGAGAATGTTGTCTTCATATATGAAAGATAACTTGCCTATGAATGAAATTCTAATATCCTATTTTTTTGCTCCTGAAAACTAATAGCCATAGCCCCACTGCTCTGTGTCCTTAAGTGTTGCCTTTAAGAAATTTAAGACACACCTGTTTTCTCCTTCTCAGCTAAGATGCCCAAATAATTTTATCCTTAAATACCAGAAATTATATTAGCATATGTTTTGGTCTTGATTATTTTGTATTAAGTCTCACATATAAAGGACCTTTGGCAGTATCTAATCAAATCTTTCTTTAGGAACATTTTCTTATATATTACATTATTTTTCATTTGATTTGTCCTGCTATTCAGAAATTTTTTGATTGTTGAACCTCCTTTGTCTGCCATATCTATCATTTCCTTTATAATAATTTTTACAGTCTTATCCTAATTTGGTTTGTGAGATTTATCTTCCACAATTTAATTTCTCAATTCTGATCCCCATGACTTCATTTTCAGGAGGATACAGTTGACCCTTAAACAACACAGAGGTTAGGGGCACAAACCCCTGCAACGAGCTGAAAATTCCTGTGTAACTTTTGACTTCCCAAAACTTCACTGACAGCCTGCTGTTGATGAAAGCCTTACCAACGATGTGAACAGTCAATTAATGTGTACTTTGGATAGGATATGCATTGTATACTGTGTTATTATAACAAAGGAAGCTAGAGAAAATAAAATGTTATTAAGAAAATCCTAAGGAAGAGAAAATCCATTTATAGTACTATTAAAAAAAAGGTGACTTGCACAGTTCAAATCCATGTTATTGAAGGGTCAACTATATGCTAATTTTTATTGCCTTTAAGGGGGCTTTCATGTCTATAATGATTTCTAGGCTTTCTATTTTTCCCTGAGTTTTCCAGCTCAATTTTCATTTTCTTTTATTTCAGGTTATCACTTTTTTGACTGGTCCTTTGATTGTTTTCAAGAGGTCATATAGGTCATATTGTCTGTAATTTCCTTGAGACTCGGGAGTATTTTTTTTAACACTTTTGTGTGTTATGCCATCCCTCTTCAGATGCATATTCTTCATTTGTCTTCCATTTTCCCTTTTTCCCCCAAGTTTTATGCATAAGTCATAGCTGGGTATTTCATGCTGATAAGGTAAACTTTCTTAAGAACAGGCTATTTTTGTTGTTGTTTTCAAGCCTCTCTGAAATTATGTATACTCTTATTATCATCGAGAGTTCTTCTAATACTTGAATATCTTGTGGTCAGTGTTAACAACCTTTTATCCAATGCTTCAGTGGTTCTCACACATCAAAGGTTTCCCAAAAACTCATACCAACGGGCTGGCTGATTCTCCTCTCTCTTCTTTTCTTAGTGTTTATCTATCACACTCCTCCAGGTCCTCTGAAAGTCTAATCACTGCTCAACAAACATTTGTGGGCTAACCTTTCACTCCACTTCTGTCTCCAAGTGACATGTGATGTTTGTGAAAACAGTTTTAGGGCATTAATACACTTCTGTAAAGGAGAACTAAGCAAAGGATCAAATTGGCTCTATTTTATTAAATACCACATTGCCGTTCTTTTTTGGTTTGAGAAGTGGAGAGCATATTTTAAAGGTAATATCCTATATTTTGACATGGATTTATGGTTTTTTTTTAAATCAGGGATTATTGTGTTTCTTTCACTCTCCAATTCAGATATTGAGTCAGCAATGTTCTTTCCTCCTAATTAGGTTTTAGTTATATCTAGAGGCTCCCTAGGTGCCCGTGGCCAAGAACTCTAATATAAATAAAAATGCAATATCATTTTCTTTTCTATTATAATTATCAACTGAGTTAAACCCACTGAGATAACTATTAAGCTGCAACAGAAACTTTATGAAATGTGTGGTCCCTGAAAATACTTTTTACCTCAGTTCTAAAAAGACCCAAGTTGTCAGAAAGGGGTATACTTATGTATCACCTTCTTTTCAAAAGCATGCTTTCCCAGACCCTCGGGATTTTTCTAAGCCGCTCTGCCCTGGCTGTAGCCTGCCCTAATTGTCTTTTGCACTGGAGGAAACTAAGAGGCAGCTCCTCGCTCCTGCTCCTCATCTAGAGTGTCGTAACTGAAGACAGAGGCAGATAAAGGACTGTTCTTCTGACTAGAACAAGTTTGGCTTGAGTTATTTTATTTTTTCAAGTATTATATTCTCAAGTATCCTGCAAACATTCTTTCCCTGTCTTTCTGTGGTGTCTAAACACACAAGAACATCACAGGTAAAAGGGGGTTTTAAAACAATAACCAAGAATGTACAACATGGTGAGTAAATAATAATGTATTGCATATTTGAAAGTTACTGAAAGAGTAGGCCTTAAAATTCCTCATCCTGAAAAAACGTTTTTTGTAATTATGTACGGTGACAGATGTTAATTAGACTTACTATGTGTGGTGATCATTTGGCAATATATACAGATACTGAATCATTATGTTGTGCACCTTAAACTGACATGTTATATGTCAATTGTACCATGGTAATAAACAATTATAACAGGCTAAGGAGACATACTGCTTTGGAGAATGACAAAACTGACAGCAGTCATCCACTTCTGTTTCTAATCGTTCATGTACTTCCACAATATAGGGAGGCTCCAAGGAAAACACTTCTTTACAATCAAGCTGAACTTTACAATCCAGATTCCTTAAATCCAAACTGTGGCTTCCATGTTTTATGCTATACTATGGTCTATGATATTATTCTTAAATCAGACATAGACAGTTATAGCCATTGACAGTTCATCATCATGCAAAGCTAATATTTAAGGCCATATAGTTCATGGTATTTTTTTTAAAAACTAAAACTATCTCAAATATTTACAAAACAAATGTTTTTTTAGTAGCTCTACTGGTTTGCAGTACTGTAATGTACTTTATTTTCCAACATAATTAATATATTTAAAATATCTGTTTCAGCTGAAGACAAAATATTAACAAATATTCTTTCAGGGAAAATATCATTAAAGTGAACTTAGAAACTCTAAAGCAGAGTAATATTTTGCAGACAAACTGCAGTTAAGAAAAACAAACGAATAAACAAAATAACAGGCCTCATGTATTTTTGCACTGTCGGTAGGAATGCAAACTGGTGCA
Source organism: Suricata suricatta (assembly GCF_006229205.1). Classification (NCBI taxonomy): domain Eukaryota; kingdom Metazoa; phylum Chordata; class Mammalia; order Carnivora; family Herpestidae; genus Suricata; species Suricata suricatta. Next base: position 68,487,745 of record NC_043705.1, read on the forward strand.
GTCACTCAGCACACTAAAAGAGAGAAGCCTTATCTTTGTGAATGACTTAAAAGTATAAAGCTTGGGTTTGAATTAACTAACATCTATTATTCAACAGTTCAGTTTGACATACATTTACTGTACGTATAGCACAAGGCAATGAGTTAGGTGGTATGAGATATAAACAGACATAGAGGACAGACCTCAGGGAGTGAGCAAGCGAGCAACTAGGAGATGAAGCGTATGCATGGGTCACTGCAATAGTGGGCAGAAGGTGGTGATGCTATGAAAGGTGAAAACGAAAGGCTGCATTAGCAGAGAAGCCCGAAGATTCAACTTTTAGCTCGGAGTTAAGGGAGAAGGCTTTGTGTAGAAAGGATCATTTGAGTTGAACCTCAAAGGATAGGAACGATGGGGCTGGGGCCTAGGAAGGACACAGCATGACCAAAGTCATGCAGATGTGAAGGCTGTAGAGAGGTTTTGAACAAATGGAACATAGGGGAAGACATGTTAGGGGCAGAAAGAAGCAAAATGTTTACACCTGAAAATGAATTGGGGTTTATTCACATAAGAAAAAGTGGTTTTCCATTTTCCCTCTGGGCATCCAGTTAAAATTCCAGTTCCAAGGCCCATCCCTGAGATTGATCTGTGCATGTGCATTTTCAGTGAGCTCTCTAGATCACTCTGATCAGTGGTCCTTAGACTACACTTTGAGAGACACTTGTGTGGGACCTGGAAAGCAATTCCTCTGGATTTAGAATCTATTTTTAGGTAATAAAAACTTTGCATGTGTTTTGAGCAGGGAAATTTTGGTTACAGAAACTCTGGTTGTTTGGATTTGTTTATGGCGCTAATATTTTTTCTATTATGAAAACAGATAATGAGCTCTTAAAAGAATATTGATAAAATGTAATCTCTCTCTCTCTCTCTCTCACACACACACACACACACACACACACACACGCACGCACATGAATAGCCTATACCTCCAGATGTAAGAAATTTCTCTTCTACCAAAAAGAGTGTTCAGAAAATAAGCTGTGCAAGCCCAAGAATTCTGCAGAGTTTGAAGTGTCTGTATTCAGAAGCAGCATGAAACATCAAATGCTCTGCACATCAGTAGGTTCGGGTAGAAGAGAAATTTAAATAAAGGACGACTACGCTGTGAGGCCATAAGGAGGACTTGTATGTAATCTGACCTGTCAGTGTTAAGTTGAAAAGGGGTGTGCTCATGCTTACATAAATCTTCATGCTGCTTTTACTAATTAACATGTGTAAAAATCATGGGAAAATTTTCCACAGGAGAAGCTGATACCTCTCCTTACCCCTTTATAATTCATTTTTCTTCTAAGCATTATTAATGGTGGCTAGAATCCTGCAGTAGGAATCACATTCTTGATTTTTTGACAGCATTGCCACATTTTCATCCTTTTGGTGTTTCTTAATTTCCGACTCTGCATTTTGACAGCTCAACCCTGTTGATTAATGCCTCGTAGGAACCCCTATATGGCCTGCCTGTTAGCGATCTAATTTTGTGCTGGAATGCCTGGGCTGGTATGTTGAACCGATTCACCACCCAGGTGGCTACATTTGGACTAAATGAGCTGTGAAGGGTTTCATCTTTGCCCATCACAGTCTTCCTTAGCTGAGCCCCACAGTATGCAGCACCACTTCGACATGATTTGTCACAACCCATCAATAGAAAATAAATTATTGCCATTCTCACTTGTCAATGGGCTTGTCTTCACTTCGGCTGGCCTAATGATTGGAAGCTCAAAGGGAACATTTCCCATCTTTGTGGAGCATGATTATGACCGAATGCACTGCTCCCCTATGCATCTTGGCCAGTAAAAACACGTAGGGAAAGCAAATTAATTGGCTGTTTTGCGCCAGTGATTAGAACATTACGCTCGAAGTCTGCAGCAACTGATATTAGGCAAGCAAGATTAGGTCAGTTCTGACTTTTATTTGCTTAGTGCAACATGATTAGCAACTGCTTCATTCAAGGTTAGTGCTCTTGCTGCTGAAGAAAATCTTCATAACATAATGATGCTGCATACCTTTAAGCTGATAAGCATGTTCAAGGCAGAAATCAAAAATCTCTTTGGGAAGGAAGCAAATGAGGAGATGTAACAGAGAACTCATCAAATGGCTTTAGAGCCATTCTTATGTGTGGCACTTTTGAAAATTA
>NC_043705.1:68490014-68532426 GCF_006229205.1 Suricata suricatta
GACAATAAACTTAAAAAAAAAAGATGTATATATATATATACAACAGAATATTACATGGCAATAAGAATGAAATCTGGCCATTTGTAGGAAAGTGGATGGACCTCAAGGGTGTCATGCTAAGCGAAATAAGTCAGGCAGAGAAGGACAGATACCATATGTTTGCACTCATAGGTCTAACAGGAGAACAGCAGAAACCTAATGGAGGACCAGGGGGAGGGGAAGAGGGAAAGAGAGTTGGGAAGAGAGAGGGATGCAAAACTTGAGAGACTATTGAATGCTGAAAATGAACTGAGGGTTGAAGGGGAAGGGGGAGAGGGGAAAAGAGGTGGCGTTGGAGGAGGGCACTTGTGGGGAAGAGCACTGGCTGTTTATGGAAACCAATTTGACAATAAACTATTAAAAAATTAATTAGAGTACTTCTGTGGCCTAGGTTGCTGTGTATATTATATCATTTAATTTTATCAATAGGTCTATGAAATAAGTACTATTATCCTCATTTCAGAGAGAAGAAAATTGAGACACTCTAAGGTACTTGACCAACGAGGACATTTTTCTGCAGTACCTGCTACTCGGTATGCTATATAGATCATAGTAATATTCTTGTGTAAAAAAACAACTAGTCAAAACCAAATTTTGATGCATGCATTTCAGAAAGGAGGCATAAAATGTAGTTACTGATTGGCTATTGAAACAAGTCTGGATTTGACTAGTTATAATCAATATAATCATGTACACTTGTATATTCTTTTGTAGTTGACCATGAGGTTTCACAGATATTATTTTTTCGTTCAAAAACTATTGTTTGGTTGTCCACTATAGGCAAAGTAACAAGTTTGGTTGTAGTGAACAGAAATAATGTTACTACCTTCACTGAGCTTAAAGTCTAATCATGGAGACTGCTATCAAACGAGTAATACATAATTATTCAGTGACATTGTATACTTTGGCCTGGATGATCTCATTTATTTCTCCCAGATTCTACTGCCATATGTGTGTGTGTGTGTGTGTGTGTGTGTGTATGTGTGTGTGTATACATACATACATACACACCCAAGACCCTCGAGAACTATATCATTGGTTTCTGTCTTTAAGCTTAATATTTTTTTTACTGAAAGTTTTGCTAAGTATCTTGGGTGTTTATTCCCACACAAGGCTTTTTCTCTGGTGTTCTCTATTTCAGTGAATGACAGAACCATTTATCCAGTGGCCAAATGAGACATTTGAGCATCATGATTTTAGTCTGTCTTTTGTCTGATAAACCCTCATGTCCTATTTTATCTACTAAATATCTTTTGAATTAATCCCCTCTGCCACTCACTTAATTTAGAACACGATTATCTCTGGTGAGAATCACTGCAAGAGTGGCTTGCAAGTTGGTATTACTATCTCCTATCTTGCCCACCCACTCTAAACCCATCTTCACTTTTCAGTTAGAACTAACGCCCTACAAAGGAAATCTGGTTAAGTCATTTCCCTATTTAAAACTTTTGATTCTCCATAGTCCTCAGGATAAATTCTTTGCAGAACACACAAAAGTTCTTTTCACATATGAGGATGTATAATGTTCTTTCTCATCTTGAGTGACACAGGTGCTGTTTTGTGGAATGGAGTATTACTTTGCTTCTTGGCCTTCAGTTGTCTGGCTCTCCTTCCAGCTTTGCCTGGCCAACTCCTATCCTTTGAATTCTAAAATGTTGTTCATATTGCGAAGTCCTTGTTGCTGTTCCTAATCTGGATTGAATTTCCTTCCTCTGTGTTTCAGACAGCACCTGCCCTTCTCTGATGACGGCATACATCATATTGGATTGTAACTGCCTTTCTGTTTGTTTGTACATACTGTAAACCACGGGAGGAACAGGAACTGTGTCTGCCTTACCATTCTGTACAAAATGGTGAAGTACTGAGCACATACCACACGCTCAGTATTTTTTAATGCATGAATGAGTATATACATAAATGAGTGAATAAGTGAACAAATCAACTAGGACTCCTGTAATTTTCCCTACAACTAATGTGATGCATGGAAAAGAAAGGCTCTATAAAGATTAGATTCTTCCCTCTCATTAATTGGGGACATATTGAAAAGAAATGGAAATTAAACCATCAAATTAAAAAAAGTTAATAAAAAGAAAGCCCTTCAAGATAGACTTTGTTCATTTAAGCAAACCTTTGATATAAGAGAAGTTCATTTTCATCTTGGCCTTGTCTCACTTCCATATCCTCTTCTGATTAGCATCACTCTCCCCTCCTCCAGCCTCTTCTCCTAAATCAGTAACTGAGTGTTCTTGCCGAGCGTAGCTGACCAAAGCCATCCACTGTAGGGGCTCCAGAGCTTGCACTGTCTGAGAAATCCCCCTGGTCCTGGCTATCTTTATCTTGCCTTAACCAAACTTCACTTCTTCCTACACTCCTTTGTAAACATATCACTGGTTGATATCCTAATGGCTCAAGGAATAACTTTTGCATCCTAGGAGTTAAAATGTGGAAAGAGAACAGTAAATACATAAGCAACTATGACAAGCTATTGAGCTTTATAACACACATCAAATAAGAATCTCCATTCAGACTTTTTCCCTGTGTTTGTGTGCAGGCCTGGCCTGAGTTTTGACAAAGAAAAATCATTAAAATATTGTTACTTGTATAATGCAATACAAATTTGGTTAAGAGTAGGATAATCTAAATCACAACGTTCAAGCGACATTAACTTGCTTCTCTTTTCCTGTTGAGGAATTCATTAAGGAACTACGACAGGCAAACAACTTCAGAGAACAAGAGAATGGAAGTGAGAGCTTAAGGAAGATGACTTTTCAGGTTGCAGAAAGCACTGGCCGACAAATATTCAGGGAACCAGGAAGCAAGATGGAATAGAGGGATCTGAGGGGGCAATAAGAAGAGATAAGGGCTGAGTGGAAATTTGATTTTATTACCAAAAGGAGAGCAGAAGCTAATTAAAGTAGTAAGAAAGCGGACCTCACGTGCACAAGCACAAGTGTTCATCCAGCGGGTGTGTTTCACGCAGGCCGGAGGAGAGATTGACGCAAGCAGTATGCCAGGGTGAAGAAACACTGTTGATTGAGGGGTGGGAAAAAGGGTTCGGAAGACAGCATAGAACAAAGATTTGACCTTGGACCTAGTGTGGGGGTTGTGAAGAGTCAGATATATATTTTTTTTAATTTACGAGCTGAAGTATTGACAGAGATTAGAGAGAGATGTTTTTGTCTCGATCTAAATAGGAAATAATGATAGATTTATGAATTAAAGTTCCTTATATTTTTATTATTACTAGTCTCATTTGCCTAACTACTTGTTTTCTCTATGTCTCTTTCCATTTTTCCGTGGTTAATCTTTCTAAACGCCACTTGGTTGTGTCAATCTAGTTATGTATTGTTACTTTCCCTTATGACTCCTTTGCTTCTCCAGTAAGCTTCTTGAAAAGGGTGGGCCTCACTGCTGAATACATTTTCCCCTGGTCACAGTTATCTACCTGGCATTATCAGTGACCTAACCAGTGAACACTTTTGGTACTCATAGCTGGCAATTGAACTAATTAATGCTTATTTTTTCAAGAAAAATTTCATTGCTCTTTTGATTCTTTTCTTCTGGTTGTCCTTCCTGTCTGATCAGTCACCTGGAGTTCCACCCTCACCTGCTTCTCCTGCTGGCACCTGCTTCTCTGAACGCCACAAACCCTTCTTTGGCCATCTCATCACCTTCTGTCAAGTAAACTAGGCATTCCTCAGACTCTCACAACCGAGACCTCCCTGGTAAGCTCCAAAGCCATTTTTGTAACTATGCATGCTTCCATGAGGATAAACTCCTGGCACCTGAGATTCAGTATCCAAACTAGCATTCATTATCTCACTGCCTCCTCTTGACCCCATAGGAGATGCTCCTTCATTGTGATTTCAGTGTACTTGGGGAAGACAACCCAGTCCATCCCAACGAAAAAGGCTCTCCATCCTGCTCTGTTCAGGCTGGTCCGGCACCCCCAGCGCATCACCGTAACACCATTCTGTCCGTTTAGACTTACACATCAGCTGGTTCATTTGACCTAGGTAGGTATTGGTTCTGTCCAACTGTAGGAAACAGCAACCACAGTAAGAATGTAGCAGTGACAGTGTGTAAGGAACATCACTCTGGCAGTCAATGGAAGGGATTTAGGCCTGAATCTGGAACTTCAGTCTGAGGCTCAGGATGAAAAGGTAGGGGTAGCAGTGGGAACAGAGAAAAAGGAACATCTGTGTAGGACACGCTGAGAGAAATGTTGCTGGGAGCCAGTTCCACTCAGCTGGAGTACAAGGTATGTTTAGTTGCTGTCATCTAGGCTTTTTTAAAAACTTGGCTTTTCATATTGGTCAGGAGGAATAAAGCAATTCATTTGTGATAACAGGAGGTAAGAAGCAGTGACTGCCTGGTGCTACAGGACCCTGGGCCAGGCCTGCCAGGCGCCCATTCGCACTAGAGGACTCGTCTGCCCTGAGCTGATGAGCACAAACACCACTAGGGCTGTATTTGGAGAGGTAAGCCGTGTTTCTCCTCCTCCTCTCTTCCCCTCCATAGAATAGACTCACAGGAACTATTTCTAAGAACTTTCCTATGCCAGAGACAGTCACAAAAGGACAGGAAATAGCTTGCTGGGTTTTTTCTTTTTTACACATTTCTAATCCTCTACTATTGCCCTTTCTTTGGTGATATTTTAGGAGAAATGAAAAGTGCAGAAACAGATTAGATTAAAATCTATATTTTAATCTTTCAGTTGCCAAATTTCCATGAATTTATGTTAATTAAATAACTCGAATCAGGCTCTCATTTACACATTTACTCCTTAATTATTGTGATTATCTTCACTTTAAAATTCTACATCAACTAGAAATGAGTCCCATAAAACAAAAAATATTATGACATATTAATGTTGACATAAGGGGAAAATATGAACATTTCAAAAGATTTTTCCCTTTTTTACCATACATACATGTAAGAGTTGAATACGAGGCAATTATTCAAGCATGTCAGAATTCAAAATATCTCAAAAACTGAAGGAAACATTTCATACTTAACTATTTACATCTTTCACGTTTCTGTTTTATTTGGTGAGTTTAGACAATTTCAAAGGGCATATGTCATTTTGTATTGTCTTAGGATGGAAATATATATAAACAGCATATGCAGAGAACTTAGCAAGAGAATAAAGCACTTCCCTTTTACAAATGCATAGTTCTTCGTGATGTCTGGTATCACATCTTTTGCAAATAGTAGCCTGTTTTATAGCTGAGCAGAGCTCCAAAAATGAGATATCATGAAGAGAGAATTTCTGCAGTGATGCAGTGTTCACAAAACCAAGCAGTGAATGAAACCCTGATGTCAACACCATCATGGGCTGAACGAGCAGCCCATTGGACAACATATTTAGTTATATACACCCGTACTGTCGATAAGCCTGTCTTTCAAAATGATAGTCTTGACTTAAATTTACTTTTTTTAAATTTAGTTCAAACACAGAGAATTAGACCAGGGTAGAGAACACAGAACTATAGGAGGAACACTTCTGCTTTTTATATATTCAAGTATCAGTGTTTTGTTAAAAAAGAGAAAAGAAAGGAAGAAAGGAAGGAAGGAAGAAAGAAAAAGAGAGAGAGAGAGAGAGAGGGAGGAAGGGAGGGAGGGAGGGAGGGAAGGACAGCCAAATCTATTATAGAGATTTAAGGTGTCAGTATTGAGAACATAAAAACAGATATGGGCTCTCAAATACATGATACTAAGGGGGTTTTGTGATTTGTAGTCAGAATCACTTATAAAACAGATGTTCTTATCAAAATAAGGTAGTGGAAATTCTGCAAATGTCTAATTGTTGGACTCTATTACAATCTGACTATATTACCCAGTATTTTATAAGTATGGGGCTCCTTAAGTCAAAGTAGTGAAATTCAGAGAACATCGAATATATGTAATGTTTGGTTACAAAATCATCATGTGTATAAAAACAACGTAACACGTCACATAAATAAGTAGGTGTTCTAGGATTGTAACACCATTAGTAATTCCAAAGTCATATAAAAAAACAGACATACAAAAAACCAAAAGGATTGTAGCAGTAAAGATACCCCTTAGAAACCACCCAAATAGGGGTTCCCAGGTGGCTCAATCAGTTGAGCATAAGACTCTTGATTTCAGCTCTTGTCATGATCTCAGAGTTTATAGGATTGAGCCCTGCGTCAGGCTCCGTGCTAACAGTGTGGCACCTGCTTGAGATTATCTCTCTTCTTTCTCTCCCTCTCCCTCTCTCTGCCCCTCTCCTGCTTGTGCACACATATGTGTGCTCACTCTCTCAAAAAAACCAAAAAAAAAAAAAAATACCACACACATTCAAATGAATGCTTCTGCAATCTTGAACTATCTATAGTTTCCCCAAATCAAATGTTGGGTCACAACTTTTGCTTTTGTCCATGCTTTTCTCCCCATGTGCCTTGAACACCGTTGCTTCTGTTTTCCACCTAGTGCCTACTGGTCAACTTAGACTGAGTTCCAAGGAACTTGCCTTGGAATGCCTTGTCTGACTCCACGGGCAGGCCTAGGTGTGCCTCTCTGTGCAACAGCATTCCAACCGCATCTCTCGTAACCACAATACTTGAAAGGGTTTGCCCCGTTGTTAATGATCTGAGGGCAAAAGTGTGTTTACCTTTTCATCTTTTCTTCCCTTGCTTTGGCACAGTGCTTGTCACTGTGGCCATTGAAGGAATGGCTGTTGAACTAAACCCAAGTGCAGAATCTGGCATTCCAGAAGAGGTCTGAGGAAATGGGAGACTGGAACATACCATAGAGTTGATCCTGTGCTACGATTAAATGGAGTGTTTCATCCAAGCATTTACCCCATGTACCTGGCCTCGAAGCTCTAATTATGTTCTTCCCTTCTCATTGCATACTTTTTCCCAACATCACATGCTAAAATCCTACTCATGCTTCAAAGTCTCCAGCAAATCACTGGTTCTTATTTTCTTATTTTTCAACTGGATATTATTCATGTGACCTAACCCATAAATTTTTGTTGTTGTTCTTATGACATTTACTTTATTCAGTTTTGGGTTCCCATTATATGTTTTTATCTGAGCCATCTTTGTGCCCTTACACTGACTAACACTAAGCTTTATATGCACTAAATATTCTGTTAATACTTCTTTAATTGAATGCAGCTAACCTAAGGCAAAAACAATTTGTAGTCATGATATATTGGTAACAGATTATAAATATTACCTTGCTAAGGTCATGAGCTATGAAGAAAAAATGTTTCCTTTAAAAACTCATAAGCTACATGAATTTATATTTTCACGTGAATGTTCATAGCAGTTTTATTTGTAATAGTCAACAACTGAAAATAACCCCAATGTCCATCAACAGATGAATGAATAAACAATAAAGAAATAAAAATGAACACGCAGCAACATGGATGAATCTGAAAATAATTATGCCGAATAAAACAGACAAAAGAGTATTACTGTATGATCCGATTCATATAAAACTCTGGTTGCTTGGGAATGGGAAGGGCTGAGTCAGAAGCATCATCAAGGGGGATGAGAAACTCTGGAGGACAGTGGAAGTGTTCTCTCTCTTGACTCTGGCGATGGGTTAAGGGTATACATATGTCAAAACTAACTAATTCATATTACTAACTTGCACACTTTATCAGTGTTTTTATTTTTTTTTAATTTTTTTTAATGTTTTTAAATTTATTTTTGATACAGAGAGAGACAGAGCATGAGAGGGGGAGGGGCAGAGAGAAAAGGAGACACAGAACAGGAAGCAGACTCCAGGCTCTGAGCTAGTTGTCAGCACAGAGCCCAACGCGGGGCTCGAACCTACGAACGTGAGATCTGACCTGAGCTGAAGTCGGAGGCTTAACCGACTGAGCCACCCAGGTGCTCAGTGTTTTTAAAATCCCTCCTTTAAAATAATTTGTAATAAATAATTTGATCTCATTCATGTATACATTTTCTGTACATGATGAGCCAATTTAAGAAGATAAACTGCACTAAAAGTCTTAGAACTATTTTAATATGAAAATGAAGACTGTTAATACTAATATTTTTTAAATTATTAAAGCAGATTCTTTTACCTGGCAACAAATAGGTGTTAGGATGATCTACAATTCAGACTCTTCACTAACCATTCACCCATTTGAGTAATGTTATACATGCCTCTTCATTTTAATTATTTCACTAATTTTGTAATCAAAAAAATTAAAGCCAGGTTATTATAATTCTTATTCATTTTCTCTTTGAAAAGAATCATGTATTGGGTTTTAATCTCATCAAGAGAGGGTGCTGATAATGCTTATTCTTCCATAGAGTAGCAGATGTGACCCTGAGGGCCCCACCCTCTAGCCCAAGGGGTAGAGCCTGCTAAAATTCCAAAAGGGGCTTGAGTTTAGAGTGATGTCTCCACCTAGTTGGCCAGAACTAGGAATCTGCCCTCATCCCTGGCCTCCCCTAGGAATTGCCACATGAGAATACTCCCATCCAATCCACAAGACATTTACTGACTGTACATAAATGGTATGGATTTTTATGTCCTTACAGATACAGACTGTGAAGGTCCCACCAACATACCTGTAAGGATTACTTCTGTGAAATCAAACATGGCCAATATATGCATCAAGGCCCTTAGGTATGTTTGAGCTGAGAGGCCAGATGAGGGAACGTTCTAAGAGAAGGACATTCCTGAAGATTAGGGGAGTAAGGCCCAGTGGGCAAGGGAAGGGAAAAACATAGCTTCTGCCCATTCTCTAGCCACCAGCCAGTCCATTATGTCACTAAGAGGTCAGAGCTCAGCTCCTTAGTTGCTAGAGCTTTAAAGATCTCAAAGAAAATCTAGCCCTAAGGAATGAGACATCCACATCCTTGTTTTCTGATAAATTCCTTCTATCACTGAAGGAACAAATACTCAATGTCTTTTCATTCCACTCCCACTAAGAACCTTGCCTTTTTTGGGGGTGAATCCTACTTCTTCTGCTCAGAAGGAATAGATGTCAGAGTTGGGAAGTTAGCATATAGTGGCATGTTAGATATTTTATCTGGATCTATTTTTCTCACACATGCTTTTGTCTATCAGTCTGGGCAAAACTGAAGTGTGTAATCATCCTTGATGATCTCACCTCACTTCCATTTAGTATCTCCCTTCCTTTTTCTCTCATGCCACCCCAGGGCTACACAGGAGTACTTGTAATAAAACATTTTAGTGTTGAAAAGGATCTTTAAAAGTCACCTATAACAACAACTGAACAGATCCTCCTGAAATCCTTGTCAAACAAGGACAACTGGCTTACACTGCAAAACTATTTTAGCTAACTGAACAAAAGAACCCATGGCAGGAACCAATGGAAGAAGACTGAAGAGGATTCTTGGTCTTTTCTCTTCTCCCATTCAACCAACATATGTTATAACAGTCATTCACTAAAAAGAATGTTTCATTCAATATTTCAGGTAAGAAGGAAAAAAAGAGGAGAAGATGACATAATGGAAAGATGGAAGGGTGCCATAATTTTTTTTTTCACGTAGGTGGGAACAGCTATTGATTCTATGCACATGCCTTCATACCACTTACTATTTTGATTAACTTAGAAAACAACCTTCTAGATGGTGGCAGGAGAGCAATATAGAAAAAAAACAAGGTTGGGGTGACTGTGTGGCTCATTCAGTTGAGCATCTTTTTTTTTTAATGTTTTTATTTATTTTTGAAAGAGAAAGAGACAGCGTGAGCAGGGGAGGGTCAGAGAGAGGAGGAGTCACAAGTTCTGAAGACAGGCTTCAGGCTCTGAGCTAGCTGTCAGCACAGAGCCTGACACAGGGCTCGAACCCACAAACCATGAGATCATGACCTGAGCTGAAGTCGGATACTTAACTGACTGAGCCACCCAGGCACCCCAGAATCTAACTCTTGATTTCAGCTTAGGCCATGACCCCAGGGTTGTGGGATCAAGCTCCACATTGGGCTCCATGCTTTGTGTGGAGCCTGCTTAAGAGTCTTTCTCCTTCTTTCTCTCTCTCTCTCTCTCTCTGCCACTCTCCCCTGCTCATTTTCTCTCTCCCTAAAATAAAAGAAAAAGAATTTAAAGCAAGGATTTAAGTATCAAGAATGTTACTTCTAAATTGTAACATAACCTGGTAGATCATAATGAAATGTGCCAAGAGACTGTTTGTGACCACTGATTAGAGTGCCACTATATATTTACTTTGTAAAGATGCACTCTTGCATAATTATCATCATAAACATATGCCTTACTGCAGTAAGGCATCATTTTTTTCTATATGATGCTCATATAAAAATAAGTTCTGCTTTATTCAACCATACACCAGATACTTCTCATTTCTAATAGTGCCAATATATTTTGATTAGTAAACATCAAATATATGAAAACTAGATTTTGACCAAATAATATCTCTTGTTATTGTTGCTTTTAACTTTGAAAAGTTAACTTCACATTTCATTTTCACCATGTTACAATCCTGTGAGAGGGATGGTATTAATAAAAAAACAGGTAAACAAACACTGTGATACTTGTTCCAGTCAGAGAGTTAGGGATTAGCTAGTTATCTGAGGTGGCTTGTCTGGGACTTGTCTCCTGGCTCCACCTCTTTTCTGTCTTCAGCTGAAAGATGTACTTGGAGTGGACGCCACCCCCTGTGAGCTCTCACACAGGTCCTGCTGATGGTCTTCACAGAAACTGATAACAATCCTGAACAGAATCTGTTACCTTTTCTTATCAGTTTGCCACATGTCCTGGTCCACAAGCCCTTCTCAGGAGACCAGTGCCACTTGTCATGTCAATCTTTTGACATTTTCCAAAGGAAATGAATATGTTAAAGTCTACATACGGTGTACAAATATGTTAAGTCTGTATAAGGTCTCTGATCCAGAAAGTATTGTGAAAAGAACAAGTAAACTGTATTTTCTTCTTTTGGAAGCATTAAAGATGTCTTCTTTAATTATTACACTAAAGATTCTCTAATCAAAAACATGCTTGCTGATAATTTTTGTCTTGCAGGAATATGAATGTTTTCTAAGGGGAGGCATTTAAAATGCCTTAGTTGAAGACTGACTCAAAGAAAAGCTTTCTTTTGGATTCATCTCAACATCTATCAGGTGGTATTATTTTTCCAATAATCTTTTACTTTATCCTTTGCTTTCTAAAGAGTTTATGTCCAACCTATAATTATTTTCTGCTAATTAGAGTAATTCATAGTTAATTATTCAAAATGATTCCTCTTCAAAATCAAATCCATTTCTTGTCATGACATTAAAAAAAGTACAAATAAAATACTATCAGAATGCAAATTTCTGTCAGAAGGGAATGCTTTTTTTTAATTTTCTTTAAATAGCATTAAAATCTTTCTCTACCAGCAAAGCCTCCATGATTGCCTACTTCAATTAGTGTGAACTAGAAAAGGACAACTGAACCATGAAGTGATGAATGTCAATGTTTTTGATAATTACTAAAGACTAGTTTTATTGACAATATTGGAGTAAGTAATATACTATATCCTTAAAGAAGAGTTGCAAAGCACTAAGACCTCAAGAGGGTAAGGACAAACAGTGAGCATGTTAGCGTGGGACCTGCATGTCTACAGATCTACTTTGATGATGTATGTCTCTTTGTAGACCCTCATTTGGCTAAATCTTCCTTTCTTGGTACCGCCCTGGTCCTACTTTCTCAAGAGAAAGCCCCTTCCTTCTGTTATCCAGGTGGCCCTGGAGCTTCCTCTATTTCTAAGCAACAATCATGCTTTGCCTGTATCTGGACCACTGCCCCATTCTGATCTCACTCTCAATTTTGTTTTATTCTGATTGTTGTATGAATCCCAACTATCTTTTCCAAGATGGTACGGTTCTCCTCTGCCTAAGTTTTTCTTAGGCAATAGCATTCATAAATGTGCACTATACTTAGTTACATTTTCTGTTGTTGTTTTTACTTAGTCAAATTTTCTACATACATTGATTGCCTTCAGTGCACGATGCCCAAAAGTTGTATAATTAAAATGAAAAAAGTTGAACATACCAACTGTGTAGATCATGAACAGTTCTATTAGATTCAAACAAAGAGAGTAATGATACAGATGCATCAATGTAAGCATAAGATAAAAAAGATCTTTAGGAGTGGCGGCTGCTTCCGAGATGCATAAGACAAGAAAAGAAAATTATCTGGGAAATGCTGAAGTTGTGGCTAGAGGAAAGCAAACTACTTGCACTTTGGTGAGGACTGATTACTGTCTTGTCCTTAATCTTCACTAGAACTTTGCAACTTATTTTATTTGCTTCACCCCCACTATGGGAATACAGCTCAGCTGTTATAATAAAAAGTAACTTAAAACAATTTTTCTTGAACATCCAGATTTTCCTAACAGCTATGACAAAAACTAGGAAAACAACACAATCAGATAAGTGACCTTATAATGTCTGTGATGATGGCAGTCATGCTTGGTAAATAGTCCATGAGTCCCTTTTTAGTTTAGACAGAGCCATGTAACTAGTTCTGGCCTATGGATTATGCGCAGATTTACCATGTGTCAAAGCATCTAACTGCCAATGGGAGGAGACCCTCTAGTGGACTCTCTCATCACCATGGCAGCAAAAGAGCCCATGTGCTGAGACAGTGGATTCAAAGATGTAAGAGACCTTGGTTGCTCAGTCACCACACTGAGGATGATGTTGCAGAGTTGCTTGAGCCCACAGTTCCCTTGTTGTCTTCTACATACAAAAGTCAACACACTAATCCGTGCTGTGTATGTGACTCACAGGAGCATCTCGAGGCATATCTTTAGGCTGAATAAAACTGTTCCACAGAAGCACATTTCTTATCTAAATGTCCAAATAACTTCACACAGGCAGCATAGTGGTGTCCTCAAATGTTCATCAGCATAAGTGTGAAACCCCCTTGTTGTGTCTGCACAAGTAATCCTTTGCTTTCCATATTTGGGAGAGACTATGAAAGGCCGCGTGCCATTTATTAGGAGGGCCTTCCTTTTAAAAAGCGATTCAAACAATTTCACAAAACCATCTGTTTTTCTTTTTATTTTTTAAACTGCTGCTATACTGTACTTTCTTTTGCGCTTAAAACAGTTGATTTGTATTGCTTTGCTCTCTATAGTTCATTGAACTATAGAAGAAAGCAGAATGAAGGTAATATAATTTTTTTAATCTGGAAAATTGCTTTGCATTTCAACTCTTTGAAACTGTTGCTAAATTTTGCTATTTTGGGTTTATATATCAAAAGTACTAATATTCTAATCATTCCTATCTGGGTGAATGTTCAAAGATCTGAAGAATTTTTATCATGACATTATTTAAATAAAATATTGGAGACCAGGTAAATGTTCAATTATAGATTATTCACATATTTGGAGCATCCATTTCATGATGTATTTTGTAGCCATTTAACAGGATGATGTAGGACATCAGCTTTTAGATGGGATAACATTCATTTATCTGATTAAAAATGGGAAGTTATAGCCAATGTGCTGCAAGTGTATGTACCCGTAATACTATTTTATCTAGAGTACAGCCTGATTTTCAAAATTTGAGTTCGTGTTTTGAATTTTATATAAGTGAACATGTGAGTTGCTTCAGGGTAAAAAATAGAGAAAGGTCATGAAAAGAATTCATGATATGACAGGTAATAAAGAATCACTAAAGACAAAGAGAATGATCTGCATCACCAACTCACGGCAGCTACATAGAATTGCAGGGATTGGCCTCAGAAGGTACTTTAAGTGTTAGACAAATGGTCAAAGGAATTTAGCAGTAGGACTTTCTGCTATGAAAGCAGAGACTTATCTAGCTTGAGGTACAGTTATATTTCACATATACCTTTGTGAGGCTATGTTTTCTTTCTCAAGTATAATTCCAGTGGTTGGGCATGGAATCTTTTTACTTTAAGGAAATTAAGGTCAGCTGATATGTTTTTACTCTCCACATTTGAATCTGAAGCACAACACTTTCCATTGAGGATTCTTGTGGAACTTCATTTTAGTTATGTTTTAATAAAGTCTTATTTGTATTGACTTGTGAGGTGGCATGGCGTTCCCTAACTGATCAATTACTTGGGTTTATGGAGAGATTTTAATTTAATATGATAGATTCAACCACTGTTTTTCAGGTTTTATACGCATGCCTGGAAGCCTTTTAATAACCTGCAATAATAAACAAAATGAATTTGACTTCTAGCATAGACATTCTTGTAATTGATGTTTTTACCAATTCAGGGTGTTTGTTTATTTTTCAAAAAAAAATAGAACACACTCTTTCCATCCTTTGGGAATAGAGTAATGGAATTGCAATTTACTAAAAAGTTGTGAGAGATTCCACTGTTGCAATGAAAAAATTCATACAGATCTATTTCTTATTTTTATTTTTTTAAAGTTTATTTATTCATTTTGAGAGAGACAGAGAGTGTGAGCAGGGGAGGAGCCGAGAGAAAGGGAAAGAGGCAGGCTTCCCATGTGGTCATGTACAGAGCCAGCCACAGGGCTTGAACTCATGAAACTGTGAGATCATGACCTGAACCAAAATCAGGTGTTGGATGCTTAACCGACTAAGCAACCCAGGCACCCCAAACTATTTCTTATTTTAGACATGATCCTTGCATAACTAAAAAAAAAAAAGTTTCCCCGTATCTTAAATTCATTTACCTTTCTGTGTAAAGTAGTTAGGAATCAAGGTGTAATAAAATATTTTTAAAATATAATAACAAGTAGTAGGTAAGGCTTGTATGGAATACAAAAAATGCATAGAAAATTATATTAACTTTCAAAATTGTATATTTTCAATACTGAAAAATGGGATTTTGAGCATAGACATGATTTTGATAAATGACAGAATTCTGCCTAAAGCCACAGTAGAGACAAGAACAAGGAACATAAGAATAGGGAATCTACAAATTAGCATGTTATGATTATCCTCTTTCATAGCATTTAAGAACGGCTTTGAAAAGATCCAATGTCTTCAGCAGTTTAAACTTATTTCTACTGTATCTAAGTAGCATGTACTATAACTCAAATTGACAAGGTTGCCTGAGAAATATTGGCACAACTCTTGTATAGCGATGAGGCATTACTGAACAATATTTTTGGATGATAAACAGTAATGGAAATTTGAGATTGAAATGGCCTTTTCAAGGGAATAGGTCACACCTATGAAAACACAAGATAGGTATTTAAGTTTGTCTCTCATTCCTGGATATTGAGCCTCTTCAAGTGTTTGTGCGTTAGTCAATTTGACACCTCAAGGATCCCTAATTTTTATGAAGATGTCAGCATGCTGGTAACATTTTTTGAAAGATCTATTAAAAAAAAGTCTGTATCTTACTTGCCCCAAGACTGAATATAATTTTTCATGATAGTTACAGGCCTGATGAAATACTGAATGGGTTGTGGAAGGAGGGGCTGCAGTTGGGGTAGGTGGTGAAGAGGAGGCGAAGCATATAAGGATGTCAGTAGTTCACTGAAATGATAATGCTCCGTCTCAGCTCCCAAGAAACCAAAGCAATAGCTACTATTTACTATGCCGTACTAAGAACTTGAGAAGAGAAAATCACTGTGCCTCAGTTTCTTCATTTATATATAAGGCCAATGTCTAGCTCGCAGGTTATTGTGAGAAAAAAAATTACACCTATATACAAAAGCCATTCCAGGTTAAACCATACAAAGTGCTCAAGGTTTAATATCCATAGGTGTACTTCAATTAACTGAAAAACCTTGAAAAATCTTGCATGAGTTTTTAAGCTGTAGATGTGCTCCTGATGTGAACACACTAAAGAAAGGGGCGGGGGACCTGTACCATTAAGAACGGAGTTAGGGTTGAAAGAAACGCTGCCTAATATAGACATCATCTATGTCATCAAAGACTCTGCAGGTTTCACACAGGGCCAACATTCAAGACATTCCAATATTGATCTTCCTTCACTTAAGGTGGGGTTATATCCCAATAAACCCATAAACCCATCATTAAGTTGAAAATATTATAAGTTGAAAATGCATTTAATGCACCTAACCTACTGAACATCATAGCTGAGCCTCACCTCCCTTACAATAAACTACAGTTGGGCATAATCATCTAACACAAAGGCTATTCTGTAATAAAGTGTTGTAAATCTCATGTAATATTTTGAACAGTACACTAGAAGTCAAAAACTAAATGGCAGTATGGGTTCAGAATGGTTTTAAGTGTATCAGTCGTTTACCCTCATGGGCCCTCTAGCTGACAGAGCTGAGGTCCACTGCCCAGCATCAGGAAGGATGTTGTACTCCATATGTCACTAGCTGGGGAAAAGAGCAAAATTCCAAGCACAGTTTCTACTGCATGCATTTTGCTTTTGCGCCATCGTGAAAGCCAAAAAATCATTAAGTCAAGCTGTCATAAATTGGGGACTATCTGTACATAATCTCAGATGCTTCTGACCCATCAACAGCTGTTGCCACACTCAGTGACATTTTCTTATTGCAAATCTTTTATTTCTCAATTCAGGTTTCAGTGGTCAAATAATTACATAAGACTTGCAAATAACTAATATAGTTACTAATATTGTCACTCAGGGGAATGAGTAGTTTGAGGCTTTTTCTGATCTCATTTATGTTACTATTTTCATTGTAGCAAAAAGTTTTAGGTAGGCCTGTAAAATTCTCCTGAGTACATATAGTACTAAAATAAACTTCTGAGTAATTCATTTCTCTTTTTCCTGTATACATACAAATATTGTATGATAAATAGTCTGAGAAGACTCTGTTATTGGCATTGGCCTTTTCCTCTGGAGTTTCTTTTCCTTCTAGTTTCTAAACTTAAGTTTCTTGGATTCTCTTAATTATTGCCTTTCTGTCCACATATTTATGTTCATCAAGTCCTATTTATACTTCCTTCCTTTACATTTTTTCAACTATTCTGTTTACTGCTAAATTTCATTCATGTCTTCCTTCAGTAATCTTAATTTTTATTTTATTATTACTTTTTTATTTTTGTAGAGAAAGAGAATGTGCAAGAGGGGTAGAGAAAGGGCAGAGAGAATGAGAGAGAGAGACTCTTAAGGAGGCTCTGTGCTCAGTGCAGAGCCAGATGCGGGGTTCGATTCCACAACCCTGGGATCATAAACTGAGCTGAATTCATGAGTTGGACGCTTAGCAGATTGAGCCACCCAGGCGCCCCTACACAAACTTTATAAACTCATCCCCATGGTACCACAACAAGCTAGACAGGTCTCCTCCTTCACATATTTGTTGACTTTGGGTAGGTGGTTGTATGTATATGGGTGGTTTTCTTTGCACAGAGAAGACCTTTCAGTAGGGATGTCTGGCCTCGGACCTAAATGATGGGAAGGGGTCAGCTCTGAAAGGATGTGATGGGGGTGTAAGCTCGATGTGTGTGAGGAAAAGAAGGCTAGCAAAGAGGACATGGGCAGTGAGAAGAGAGGTCCAGAGGCAGGAGGGTGGCATGAGGCCATAAGGCCTCAAGGAGCCTGCAGTTTTTTTAAGCATGCTGGAAATCATGGGGGAATTTTAAGCAAGGGGAATGACAGGATCTGAAGTACTTTTTAAGTGGTCACTCTGGTAGCTGATAGATGGATGCTGTAGAGATAGTGTCCAGGGAACCTTCTTAAACATCCCTTCCTCTGAACTTCCTGGAACTTCCTCTCTTACTCACTGGGTTTTTACATATATGTAATCTTGTATTATTCCAGATTAAGTGTATAGCACATAATTTTACCAAATGCTCTTTGATGGACTCCATATCCTGGCCTCTGTATCTTAAGACTTCCTTGTGCGCCCCATAGCACTTACTCAGACGCTTCACACCTGACAGGTACACAACAGGCAGTAGAGTAATTGTTGGTGGAGCCCTGTTATGTAAAGTACTTATCCTAGTAAAACAGAATGTGAAAGGTCCAGTATAGTAAAGTGGCAGAATCAAAGTGATTCTGTATATGGGGATATGGGTATTTATTGTAAAATTATCTCAACTACATTATGCATTTCAAATTTTTCATAAAAAATATGGTCAAAAGCCAGCTGAAAGTGATCATTGAAAAAAGAGCATTTTAACAAAATGATTAAGTTTATAGTTCTGTGCTTTCAATTTTATGTGTTTGAGCTTTCAGAAAATCTTCTAATTCTTACACAGGATACAGATTTTGTCAATTCATTTATGACTTTGAAAAGTGCCCTCAAATAGCATAATCAATCCAACTTCCTATGGCTTCCTAAGTTAACAATTTGGATTCTAGTCACCTATATTTTCTAAATAATGGGTATGCCTCTGTTACATTTTCCAATCTATCAAAATCAGAAGATAAAGTTAAAACCTTAAATTACTAAAATTAATGTTTTGTGATACTTAATGACCTCAAATACAAATAATTACCTATTACTCACTGAGCAGTATGGTCTTGCTGTAGCATTTCATCAGGAGTGACTGCAAAAAGTATAATCAACAGAATGTAGCAGCAGTCGCTCTCTGACACCCTCCCCACGCTCCCCCTACCTCTCTCTCTTTCTCCTCCCCCCTTCACCTCCCTGGTTCCCTTCTCCCCATCTGTTTTTTCAGTACAGAGACACTACATAGCTTGGAAAGCATGGCATTTTTTAAATGGGAGGGGAAATGATCAACATTAGTTTACGGTTAATGTTCTATAAGTAGACTTGTCTTTTTTTTAGACGTTAGAATGAAATTTCTAACATTCCGAAGCACTACAGTGCTACCATATCCCTTAAATAAACTTCTTCCCAATTTGCACAACTTTTGGTTCCTGCCTTCGTCATTTAGGTTCTGGACAGTTTGTTTTAATGTGCTGCTTTTGTGAATGACTTAAATGGAAAAACAATTGTTCTGTAGCTTTTCTTGTAAAACAACGCAATGCACATTCTCACATTCCCACTTCTCTACTCTGGGAAAAACGAACAGAATCCCTATCCCAACGCATACTTTCAACTTGGTTGTAATGTCGACAATCCCTATCTTTGAAGAAGACTTAAAGTGACGGCACAAAAGCCTCCCGGCTTCAGCTGGGCCAACCGATGGGTAATGTTTGAAGTCAGTGGAAGCTTCACGTTTTGGAAAGGTCTGCCCAGGTGTCAATAAATACAAGAAATGGGCTTAGAGCTGTGTGTAAATGAATAGGTTGCATGCACTTTAAGGCAGTCTTGCAGGAACACATTGAGAGATCTGGCATTCTTAAAATCGAGCATATGTCATATCAACATTCTAGTACAAAGTATTTTGTTACTGTTTCTGTGCTCTAAATAGCCCCATGCAAAGGCACATCATTGAACCAAAGCATATGGAGGTGGCTATTCAGTTATGCTGAGCTATGCTTCAGTATCAGTCCGCTACCACCTTACTCCCCTTTTTCTACACATTTCTAGGAATGAAAATTTCTGCTCAGAAATTCTACTACAGCAAAGAAAGAAGTAAATACACGAGGGTGGATCCTATTTCTCAAGACATATCAATATGAGCCAGGGCTATTGTCTGTTTCCTGCTGAATCAATAAAACATATGCACCTATGCCTTACGGAAACAGTAACTCTTTAAATTGCCCTTTATATTTACAATTACTTAATTACTTTATTTTGCCAAAAATAAAGGTCATTAAAATCATCTTGAAGCCTCACTTAAATTTCAGAAGTAGCCTACAAGTTGTATGGTCTTTAAGTATGTTCCATTTAACACATTTAATAGATGTAAAAGCTCACAAGTGATGATATAAAGGATAATTTACGCTTGCAATGCATTTTTGTCCAATTAATAGATTGCCTGCGTGTTGCATATTTTGCATGACAAAAGAGCAGAATATTAAACTGCCATTCATAATGAAAATGCACTTTGCAAATTAAAAGTGCCGAAACAGAAATTTTTCACCCTGTTTAGGAAATAAACAGTCCTTAACCAATTAAACTGCATTGTAATAATTCTATGATTTATTGCAAGTTGTTTAACTTTCAAAACTCGGCTAACCCATATTAAGGTCACAATCCATCATGTCTTGCTTGGAAAGCCAGCAAATAATGGCTGTTGTATTAGCTGCTTTTGATGATAGTATGAAAGAAGTATTAGCACTTGTCAACAAAACTGCTTACAACATAACATTAGCATGCATGGGCTGCTGTACCTATTTATTATTCTGGCAGCTTCACACATATTGTTACAAGCTTATAAAACATTTTGTCGGGTGGAAACCGAATGTACACTGTTTGGTTTTCTGATAGACTGGCAGCATAAATGTCTGGGCTGACTTAGTTTAGTTTAAGTGTAAATAGAGACACAAATTCTTCAACCTGTTCTCTTATTGATACTGAAAAGTGCTGAATTATTCAGCATCCAACTCTTCTGTTTGTGTCTATCACAGTTATCAATTACCCATCAGTCTTCTTGTCAAAACAGAATGGATTAATCTGGCTGAAAATAAGACAAATAAATGGATACTATAACAGGGGTGCGGGGTTGCCAGACTGTCAAAGGGAAATCCAGGCAGTGACATTTCCCGTCAAAAATGGGATCTCTGGCTTAAGTGAGCAAATGATTCCCCTTTGCGAGCCAAGAATGCACTTAGCTCACCGTAAGTAAATTAATCTGCCTTCTTTGACTGCTAATGCATTAGCACTGAGGTAATAGTTCCATTGCTGAAATTCCTTTACATTTAAATAATTTTGGTCATCATTGTTTCGTAAGGAAATGCAGATACTTTATCTTTGTAAAGAGAGGGTTGCCTGGTAAATAAGTGGACCCATTTAACAACAAAGTTATTGCTGATAGTTTTGTGCACTTCATAGCTCTCAGCTCGTGGGATACCAAGTAACTCTTTGCACAGATGGCTGGTGGAACCCATCCAGCATCTGCAAAGTCCATCCCTGTTTTCTTTCCCAAACATTTTATTTGGAAATCTTGTTTGGCAAACTTCCCGAGACTCTGCCTAGCTGTTCAAAGTACATATTTCGAATCTTTCTCATTTGGCCCTTCTATAAAAAAAGAGCCAGCAAAGTGCCTTCTTACTTGGCACAAAAAATGCAGCCACTGACTGAAGCAAGTTTAAGGTTTCTGGCCAAAAATTTAAAAGAATTTTATCTTAGATGCTTCTATACTGGACTGGTTTACACAGTCATCATTAACATCTGAGACCGTCACATCATGACAGGATCAGACCCCCCAATCTGTATCAACTGATAGTTTAATTTTGCCAAGAGTCCCCACTTGTTCTTGTTTTCCCAGACATTTGTCTCCCAGGTATTGTGGACACGGTTCTCACTTACACTGTGGGAGGGGAGACATCTAAAAGGAGCTACCTGCTGGAAAAGGCTTCCTTCCACTTGATGAATGAACGAAATAATCACCTTTTGTTTGTTTGTTTTGCCAAAACCCAGTGAATAATTTCAAGCATTTAAAAACCAAAACCCTTCCTACATTTGGGGAGTTCAAAAGAAGCCACACTAACAATTACATTCTAAGGACAACCTTCACAATTCTCTAAAAGACTTCGACAGACTGGAAATTTTGGTCTCACATTCCCAGAACATTACCTCAAATTTCTCCTCAATGTAAATCAGTTTCCCAGAACTTCAGCATTTAAGGGAAATGCACATTGGCCTGCCCACACTCATCTTTGCTAAATCTCATTCGCTTGGTATATAAACCCAAAGTGACTTCATGAACGAAGCTATTGAACATGTGCAAATACTGAACCTTCTCTTGAAATGAGGAATTTGTGTTGCCAGTCTCTTTATCATTTTACTTTGTCACTGTGGACTACCTTCTCTTTTTAGGTAAGTAACTGCTGGGCCACCTCGGTGGCTCAGTGGATTAAGCATCCAACTCTGGATTTCAGCTCAGCTCATGATCCCAAGGTCATGAGACTGAGCCCTGTGATGGGCTCTGCATTAAGTGTGGAGGCTGCCTGGGATTCTCTCCGTCTCTCTCCCTCTCCCTCTGCCCCTCCCTCACTTGTATGCACATACTCTCGCTCTCTCACTCTCTCTCTCAATAAATAAGTAACTCCTTAATATAGAAAAGTAGCATTGTACAAATTTGGCATGGCCTAAAAGGGTTTCCAAAATTTTTATTTGTTCCCCCTTAGGATTAATTCCTTGCAATGCTAGCAACTAAATTAACTGACGTGTGTATGATGAACTTATTTCCAGATTCTACATGTCACTTCCCATCCTTTGAGGAACTCTTCAAAATACATACCTGCCATTTCAGATCCAAGTCATCCAACTCTAGACATTCTTTCCCACTGGTTCACTTTTACCAAAATCCCCCGTCAGTTGCTAAGCCCTCCACAGTCTGCCTTTACAATGTCTGTTATTTTCTCTTCAATTATGACTGTCACCCGGGCTTACGGCAGGCCCTGCTGAGTCGCTCGTACATGCATGCATGCACCGGTTCATTTATTCTACAATTCTTTGAGGGGCTAATGTAAGTAGCCTCTCTGGCTCAAGTCTTTCCCACACACCCCCTACTCTGGCTGCCTTCCCTCAGCCTGAGGCGCCCTCTTGCCATCCTATCCACCCTTTAAATTTCAGTTCAAATGCAACCTCTTTGACCATTTTTCCTATTCTTTCACCCATGTGTTATTTCTTATTTCTTTGAGTTTCTTGACCATTTTTCTCTCTCCCTTATCACAACATGGTAGAATTCCTACCTCTGCCATCTACCAGCTGTGTGACCATGGGAAGTTATGTAACCAACTGAGGCCTCAGTTTCTTCTCTAAAATCAGGGAGATGACTCCCTAGGGTGTGAGGTTAAATGAGGTAATGCACATACAATACTTAGAACAATGCCAGTGAACATTCAAGTTCTTGTTATATCATTATATTCAGCAAGGACTTAAAAAATACTTGTTATAACATTTGTATGTTGAGAGAAAACAACTGTAATTGCCTTGGGTGTTTCTGAAGGCCGTAAAGCTACATTTACCTACTGTCCCGGGTGGAAGACCAGCCAACTCTGGGCGGATCACTCTGGAATCATGCTGCCGGTCTTTGCAGCCCGACCCTTACCAGCTCTTTTTTTTTTTTAATACAAAGTCAGGCAGTTAAAAGTTTCTATACTTCATAGATAGTTGTTAAGATTAGCTGAAAATAAAAGGCTTAGCAAAGCCTGATCCATAGCAAAGCCTCCATAAGTGTAGTCTGTCTTTACACTAGAGGGGTTTCGAAATGCTCCTTGATCTAATTCCAAGTGGTGGGAAAGGACCATCAAGATGAATGTATAATTCCCCGAATTACTGTCACATCCTTCTAAAAGGCTTCTGAATAACACTTCTCCCAAACCTAGTCTATCATGTATCTCCCAGACTGACTAAAAACTACCAAATTATATCACTCTCCAAACAGAGGGTTAGTCACATGCTTTCTCTACTGGGACATCGACCCCTCTTTTCCAGCTTTCAGAGTGCTTCCTCATCATCTTCTCTCCTCTGAAATGTTATCCCTCATTTTCTTCCTGAAATGTACCATTTATCCTCTAACACTTCAGTTACTGTCCTCCTGGGTCCATAAACTCTCAAAAAGGCCATTCTTCCTGGCCGTGTGTCTTCCCTCATGTTGATCACTCCCTTCCCCACCCCACACATCTGGAAAGATCAACCCTATTGCCATCCATCTTCCATATTTATAAGTTTAGGAAGCTTGCTTCTGCACAAACTTTCTGACTAACTTAGTTCTCAAAGATCTCTTTCTCTCTCTCTCTCATCTAAATGCCTGAAGCATTTGTAGGTTTTATCACATATTTAGCTATTAATTACAAATTGTCTTGCATCATTTGCTAGGTGTTTGCTTCTCCAGAGATATGTAACTATCTTTCCTGGTCCCTAACTCTCTCTCTCTCTGTCTCTCTCTCTTTTTCTTGGCTAATCCACAAAGCTCTCTGGATAATCTTCCTGGTCTGTTGTCATGAAGACCATGCCTTTTGTCTTCCAACTGTCCTTGCTACTGGCCAAATCTGTTTTTATGTACCAGGAAGAATTTTCCCTCCTTTCAAACTATACTTCTGCCACTTCTTAGAATAAATTACATCTTCATTCTACACTTGGCAGTATGGATTATGGCAGCACTGTGTTGTGTGGAAGAAGCTTGGACTTCAGAGTCTTAGAGTCTGAGGTATGAATCTTGATTTTGTCACTTACTAACCATGTGACCTTGGACAAGCCTCTTTTCTGAGCCTTGATTTCATTCAATATACAAGTACTAATAACTAGCTCACAAAAAAAAGATATGAGGAATACAGGCGATAAATAACATACAGTACCTGACAAATAATAGGGAATCTATTGTAGATACTTCACCCCTCCAATTAATATGAAGCCATATCTACAATGTATCCTTATTTACATGCATATTGTTATAATCATGATTAGCTACAGGCTTATGTTTATGTTGGGTACTTATGCATGCATTTAACATCTTTTACAAAACTAATTTATAAGAGTAGCATACAGTATTTTAAAACTTAGAACTCAGTGCTTTGTCATGAAACCTGTAGAAGCCATAACTTAATAGTTATTCAAAGCTGATTAACATTAGAAATTACCTTTCAAATGAAACACTGGTCTCTCTTCTCCTTCAATTTAAGCAAATGGAAGGACAAAGGCTAAAAAGCCCCGGGATTAAGGATAAAATGCAGAGGAGTGCAACTACCATACACATGGTTTGCCTTCTCATTTTTTGCATTCTAGAAATGTATTCCAAGATAATGAGGCAGTGTTTTGCAAGGTATCTAATGAAAATTTCCTTTTGAACCTGCCTAAATGAGTCTCACAACTGAAATTACCTCCAAATTTTTAATAATTCCCTCAGCAAACACTTGTTCTGGTTGGGCATATCCAGACTTTGGGTGAGAAATGAGTGGTTTAAAACTAAAAGGTGCTTTAAGTAGTATTTCTGAGTAAAGAAATCACAACAAAATGTTGAATGTCCAGGTTTAAATAGAAAGTCAATTTGAACATAATTTCTTTCTTTCTTCTTAATTTGTGAGGAGAGTCTAAACAGTTCAACCTAGTCCATTCACTGACATGTCTGTTTCTAGATACAGATATTTCATCTTCCCAGAGGACGATCTAACCTCTAAGTCAGAGTTAGCAAGCAGGGATTAAGCCACCTCTATGGGCAGGATACAGAGACAGAGAAAATCTAAAATTTTATAAGTCGTAAGAAACCACAATTCTTACCACTGGCTTTTGGGAGAAGGGGAGGCCGTGAATATTTCACTGCTCCCTCTTTAAACTCTTATTAGAAGGACTGCTGAGAAGTTCTGACTCAGCAACTTCCTGAGTTATCTGGTCTTTTGAAAAGGTTCCTGTGTGACCTCAACTCTGCACAACACAGATTTATAATCAGTCTCCTGTTTGGAAAGCCAAAGCTTTAGAGAAACTGAGTGAATAATGTCAAAATAATGGTATTTCAACTCAACAATGAGATTTTCTCCCATATATATAAAAACAGACCCTGGGAACAGTATCCAGGAGCATTTTATTGCTTTGATGGGATAATAAAATATGAGGTTATCATAACACTGAGCTACCTTTTCTCCTGGAAGGAAAAGGTACAGCAAAGTATTTTCCTAAATGGCAAAGTGGACAATAGCTTCTCTCTGTCCTGTGTACGTGGTATCTAGTGTCAGAAGTGAGATTCCTAGAGCAATGATTTCTATCATGTTGTGAAAAAGGTTAAAAATAGATCTTCTGTCACAGACTATTAGTAGTGACAAGCTTAGTCTAGCAAACCAAGCCCCTCTGCTCCTTCCCTCATTCACCCCCACCTGGATTGTGTTCTGGGGAGGAGGGTTGGGGCAGGTGGGATGCAAATGGTAAATAAGTAAGTGAAACTCCATAGGAATGCTCTTGAACTTGAAATCTGTTTTATGCTTACTACTTTGTTTATTTTTACATTACTTGTCCCCTTCATCCTAACTATCCTAGAACTCTGCCATATCGATGATCACTTTGCCATCACACATACATATAGCAAATGTTAGTTATCTCATATAATCCCCATAACTGTTCTGCTAGTGAGGTATTAATGTGTTTGTATGTGAGCAAAGCTGAGGTTAAGCAACTCGCCCAAGGTCACACAGTTAGCAAGCAGCAAAACCAAGATTCAAACCTAAAACTTTATGACAACGCAATCCATGCTCCTTCCATACAATGTCACAGTGGTTAAGGCTGGCTGTGAATAAAGACGTCGTTTATTCTAGGGAGGGGCAGAAATAGAGTTTGGAAGGAATGTGAGCATCTCCTCTGGTTCATTTTCTCCTTCCCTGCTCTATCTCTTTTTTTTCCTCACCTCTTCATTTCCCCCATTTTCATAATTAAATAAGAAAATTTGTTCTTGAGGGAGAAAATGGTGGCAAATGTGTACAGTTTCCTACTTTGTAGAATATGGGAGGAGCTTCTGAATGGACCCTGACTTAAAAAAAAATACCTTCCATTCACCTGACATTGCTGCTGAAATTCCCACCAATAGATAGTCACTCCTTTGGATTAAATGCATTTTGTCTCTCAGAGTTGTCTTGGAACAAGTAAATTTAGTATGTTATTTACATTTTTTCCTAATATTTAGGCACCCATTGTAATCAATCATAGAACATCCAACTTTTGGTTGCTAATAAAGCAGCATGAAAGGTGTAAATGAGTTCTTTGTAGCAGAGAACAGAACAAGTTCTTTGAAAAAGGAAAACTGAAAGGAGTAGAAGCCAGGAAGGGGTATGTTGCTCTATGCAAAGTAATCTTGTACTAACTATGTCAACCTTTTATTTGGAGTTAAGTGGATCTAGAGGGAAAAGAGACATGTGCAGACTTTTAAATAAGGTTTAATTTCAGTTTAGATGTCAGGAGGCCTTCTCTGACTCCCCAAGATCAGATTACGTGTCTCTTCTGTGAGCAATTGTAAATACTTGTAGTTCCCTCATATCATAGCACATCTTATTTTGCTATCATTGTTTGTCTGATTCTATCACGAGACCATAAATTCCTTGAGAACATTCGTTCATTCAAGGACTGTTTCTAGGGCCAGTGTCAAATTCAGCCGGGGGAAGCTATATAGATTACAATAACCAAAGGATTAGATTTATTTTTTCACTTTGTATTTGGAGGTCTTGTGTAGCTTGTGTATAGAAGAAAATCAAACACATGCTTCTATTTCAGGGTTCTGGAGATGAGTAGATAAGATGTAGTTACTTTTCAGTAGAAGGCCGTGGACAGTTACTGGGAAAATATAAAAGGAGATAAATGAATATATTTAAGAAGCGCTTTTGAGGTAAGACTGAAACTTAAGAGTTTTTCAATTTTGCTAAGTTACTAAGAACATACTTAATGATCCCACCACCAACTTAAAAGAATGTGTAGATAGGTTCAAAATGTTTAAAGTGTCGATCCAAGTGTAGAAGATTTTTGGAAAGCCCAAGAAAGCAATAAAATGCAAGAATTGCAACATACAAGTGGAAGAATGAAAGAACTAAAATTCATAAACGGATGAATTTTAGTGTATTGCTAAAATGCAAAAGATTACCAGGTAAGAAGCCACTTGATAACAACCATTTAAAATCAATAACACCTCCAAAAGAAAAGTTACGAAGCAGATAACCAAAGACCCTCATACAGAAGATAGTTTGCAAATTCGCCAGCTGTAATTATAAAATCACTCCTTTAACCTGATCAGAAAAATCCTGCTATGAAAGAAACCCCTGCTGACCAAATTCTGTCACATGACCCCATCTTGTCATTGCACGTAGTCAGTCATCATCGGGGAAATCATCAGGGCCATCAACAAATGTAAATAGGTTTGCCTAGCGGAAGGGTGATAAGTGACTAACCCTTAGGCCACAGCTCTGTAACCTGTGGCAGCTCTGAAGGACGGCACGTCTGGGGCCAGTCACACAGTCATTCTGGCAACTCACCACTCGCTGTAACGCAGAATTTAGTAGATGGTGTGTAGCCGTAGACTCCGCTCCTGGGGTGGGGGTACTTGCTGACTGGCGGAAAGGCTTTGCTGCGATGTGGATTCACCTCTAAGGAGGCCCAGGGGTGTAGGCCTGACAGCCCACCTCAGCGTGCTGCACTAATGAACAGCCCTGAGCTCGGTGTTTTTCCCTCTGTTAAATAAATACTGCAGGAGTTACAAAGAAGCTTCTAAGATCCACATTACTTTCTTAAATAAACCTGCAATTTCAGGACGCTCTGAGCCATTGAAATTGCCATTTTCTAGGTCAAAAAATGGCTGATGATCAGTGATTTCATATGACTTGACCTGACTGAATTGGTCATGCAGATTTGGTACTCCAGTGTAACTGTGGGGAGCAAACAAGAATTCAGATGTGAACACTAAATGCCTTATTTCTTCCCAAGGAAACCCTACTGGGTTAAAAGAGAAGGCAAACCCTTTTAGCGGCAATTAGTATTTGTGGAATATTTAATCACACGGTGCTGTGAAGTATATA
This sequence comes from Suricata suricatta, assembly GCF_006229205.1. Lineage (NCBI taxonomy): Eukaryota > Metazoa > Chordata > Mammalia > Carnivora > Herpestidae > Suricata > Suricata suricatta. Next base: position 68,518,474 of record NC_043705.1, read on the forward strand.
CAATACACAGAAGAGACCAACATTACCCTTGAGGAATTTATCATCTGTATGTGAGGATTGGCTAAAAATAGCACAGAAACAGCATTTCTGTTTTCTACATTGCAGACAAAAATGGCTATATTGTAAAGCACAACTAATCTTTCATAAACTATACTGATGCTGGCACCACACATACCCAGAAATCTCAATCGCTCGCCTTCTTTTTTACGCACACCTGCCCTCCCTCCAGTGAGTACACTCCTACCTCCCAGCCCCCTATGTACATTCCATGAGTTTTCTTTTCAGGAGTGGCTAGATACTTTGCGGGAACAACATGTGATCCTTGTTGAAAATCATTAGGGATTAAACTGGGCACTTCTAAGCATGGAACCCTGTGTCACAACCCAGCTTGTGTGCCCATGACATAACCTTGCTTCTTTCTGTTTCTCACATACGCCTATGCCTGGCTCATTCTGCCCCAGGGCACTGGCATTTGCTTTTCTCTCTGCTTGAAATGCTCTTCTCATGGCTAAGGTCTCAGCAAAAATTCTTCCTCCTCAAAGAGGTTTTCCTTGACAACTTTGTCTAAAGGAGCACCTTTTTATGTCATTTTCTGAATACTATTTTGCTTCCTTTCCATTACTTCCCTGTTATTTTCTTGGTAGTTTATTTATTGACTTATTTATTGTCAAGTTTCCCTCCATTGGGATATAAACTCCACAAGGGAAGTGACTTTATCTTATTCACTCCCTCATCGTCATTTGGCTCCTCAAACACTACTTGGAACATAGTAGGTGCCACTAAATATGTTTTTGATGAATAAATGAACCAGCTGAATTATATACAAAATATTTAAAATTTATAGAAAAGCTTCACTGGGCTTTAAGTGTTTATGTACTTGAACAAACTTAGCTAGTCCGCACCCATGCACTGAACACAAGAACCAGTGAATGAACTTCAATGCTTCAGCTCATGCAATACAGCAAAAGTGGAACCCTCGGTTTTGGTCACTAAGTGATTTATCTTCACAAATCATACTACATTCTAAAGGTCATCCAGCTATTAGGGTTAAATCTGCTATGGATCTCATATCCTAAATTTTTTTTAAGTAAAAGTGAAAAGTGGGCATATGTTAAAAGGTTGACAAAAAACATCTCAGAATAATTTCTAAGAAACTGGTAATTTTTTATTGCAACTGTGCCTGTCGGTAATAAGATATACTTAAGTCATTATTAAACACTTTATTAGAAAACTGAATGCAGCTCTAATTTTTTCACAAAGTTAATGTTCAATCTAGAGTAGCTAAATAACAACAACAACAAATACGAATTATAAAGGGTCACAAAAACTAGGACTTTGACCCATTGCAGGAATTGCGATCCTGAAAATAACCTTGGTTGAATTAACTGGAAGCTCATGTTAGATTATCAACCTTTTGTAGCCCACTTATTTAATTATATCTTTTGAATTTAAGGGTTAAAGACAGTGGCCACCTAAGTCTTTACTTTTCATGCCTCAATTGGTTCTGCCTAGAGTTGGTTACTGCAAGCAAATCATCTTTTTTGGTGGTTTCATAGTTTCCAGCTATAACTAGAAATTAACAAAACAATTTATAAGCACTGACTGTTGAAGACATTCCTACATATCCAATGAGATACCCAATGCAAGCTAAATAGGAGAGCATTTGCAATTTAAAATATAATTTTCCATAATGAAAATGTAAAGCAGTCGTTCTGTTTTATTCAGTATGGCAGGTTAGGAATCCCCGTGAAGCTACAATGAAGCAAAGAGTAGATTAATAATTTAATTGGGTTCAGAACTATGCAATGGGGCACCACAACCTTTTATTCCTTAACCAGCTGCTGACCCTAATATGAATGAAACAATTAGACATCTCTATTTAATTGTTGGGTGACCCATCTAAAACTCACTAGGAATTTTCATTTTCAACAACACTCAACAGTCTGAAAGAATCCTAGTTATCCCCCTGGTGGAGGTGGTTGATTTGATAGAAGCACACAAAGGAGTTCAGCAAACGGGCGAAGAAACTGCAAGATCATTTTAGACTGTGTTCTGTAAAAGAACATCTTAATATAATGAGCCTTTTTTCAGGCTCCCTTGGCGGAGCATCAGCCCTCTCAGATAACCCCACACAAAGCAAATACCATCCGTCTGAAGTTACATTTGCTCCTTGTTATCACAACTTATGCCACTTAATTCATTATTCAACGAATTCACTTTCTTGTTTATTAGATGCAAGGTAGCCGCTTATCCCTAAAGGCCATGTATGCAAAAGACTGCTTGTAATCCTGTCACTTCAAACCTCTCTAGGCTTTTACATTGCTTCAGGAATTAGGAGGAAAGAAGCAAACAATTTAGATTTATTCCTGATGATATTAAATCTGTACATGATGAAAGAAATAAGAAAGAAATGCTAACCTGAAATTTGTTGATTTGGAGAGTGGCTTCAGATGCAATCTTTACATGTAAAAGTTAGCATATTCACTCGCTTCCCATAATAAGCACCTTTTCTACATTAAAGAGGAATGAATTAAGTGCAAGTTTTTTTGTACAGGTTGGCTGCAAAAAAAGGTAATATGTCTCATCAACTTCATTTCAAAGATGCAGGCCAGCTGTTTAATAACTGTGCTGAAAACAGATATTAAACATACTATTTAAAATCTGACACCTGATATGTCAAGGCTTTGGGGCATTATTCTTGAAGCATATTTAATGTTGGATTAAAAAATGCACTGAAAATATTTTTTTAATTTTTTCAATATGAGTATTTCAAGATCCGTTTTGGTTATCAGTAAAAAAAGATGTGATAAGTATTTCTGAATAATAGAAGACAATATAACACTGAACTCTTCACACAATGTAGTATAATGGTCAGTGGTATTTCAATTTGATTTGGTAATCTTATGCTATTGATATCATTAAAATGTAAACGAATTACTGAATTAAACAACTTTCACTGCACTCTTAGCACAATTAATATTGCATAAAATTATCTGCATAATTATACACAGTGTGTTTACATAAAACATCCAGGAAAAAGCTACAAATCAGAGCCTGAGTGTAAAATATTTTAAGCTGTATGCTGAAGTCTTCTAAATATGGAAATCTAAGTGGCTGTTTTAGTATTGGTGCTTTACGTAACTGAAGACAGTTCTAAATTTCATGCTTTACTTATTTAAATGCTAAATTACTCTATACTTTTTTAAATTCTCATAAATAAATCTATGAATTATATCTAGACTGGATATATTTTAAACCTGTGTGCATTATTCGCAAAACTAAGAGGCATTTAGTTTCTTCAATTAATTTGCATTATGAGGTAACTATTTGAGATTCAACATTAGTTCATCAGCAAAAACCACAGAGAACATTTTCATGCAGCACAGCAAATACAGATATGCCTGGGACAAAAGACTTGGCATCTCTAGAAAATAGGAACCATTTACAAGGAACCTCACTTTGTGAATAGAGTTCTAACAAAATAATGCGTAAAGAATTAGCTGCTACTATTCTAAGGAAGGAAATACACCCGAAACCTCATGTAGCGAGCAACTGTGGATATTATTGTAATTATTGCCATTCTTCCTAATATCACTCATATTAATACAGTGATGAACAAATTGATTTACCAGAATAATTAATCTTCACTACAGCATAACTACCTTATGTACAGAGTCATGTTTTCTATTCAGCTTAAGACATAAACCTACCAGAGAAATCACACTCATTAAACATACTGCAAAAATCAATTGTTTCCTGCCACTCAGAGGAATTAATACCAACAATTAAGTTGTGCAGTATTTTTAAAAGCTTATATCCATCTGTCTGTGCCAATTAAACAAAAGCAGCAAAACAGAGCAAAATGAAATTAACAAAGAATGCTAATAAAATACAACTTTTCTGTTGATGTCTTAGATATATAACTTTATTCATTATTGTACAACTCTTGGTTTTTTACATGTGGGAGATTTAAAAAGTCACCCAGTGATTTTTTATAGTGCAACCGTATGCTAGATAAAGATATTTAAGCTGTCAGTATAAACTGCTTCTGTTTTCATTTTGCATTTAATTTCAATGCCAGACTCAAGGCATAAATTTTTCATCACCTGCAATGCTATGAATAAAAGATTAAAAAAAGAACTGAGAAGAAATTCTAACACATGCAGTGCATGCGGCACATTGTGCAGACGCAGTATTCATAACTAGATGTTTAATTTCCATCTCTCTCTCCTCTTTTTTTTTTAACATCAGGAACATTATTATTTGAGTTAATACATCACGGAGCTAATTTCCCAGTATTTTAGCTTTGCAGCATTCAAGTTTACCTAGTTTGGGCCAAATAGGCCATTCATTCCACTTGAAATCTGAAGTATACGCCCTAAGATTTACATGCTACTTTGTTAGCACTGCAGGATTCTATTACTCTCATATTTCTGGAAAGGGAATATTTCAACATCATGCATTTTTGTTTTATTCCATGAAATAGCACATACATTAACCTTGCCTGAAAGTTCAAAGAACTAAGAACTACTAAAATGGCTCCACCTAATATCAGGTCCTCATTAAGGCTTGCTTCGTGTTCTCAAACCAAAAGGTATAATCAATCCCAAGAGGTAGAGTTATGAGCTCAGTGTTGAAGCATTTGTTATTTAGTACTTAGGACTGTTTTCTGTAGCACCATGCATCTTCACTGTCACTTTATTAGCCTCTAAAGCACTCACAGACCAAGACAATTTCTAATTCCACCAGTAGACTCTTAGCGAGCAAGAAGTACACAAGAGCCCTTCCTAGTCTCATCAGCAGGGCCTTGGGTTTACTAGTCTTGCCTTTCTGAGCTTCACTTTCTCGGGGCCATCAAGAACCTGCTGAGGACCCCAGGCCTGTCGGGGACACCAAGTCACTCCTTCAGATGCTGGCAGCACATCGCCTAACACCTAGCTTATTGTCTTTGGCTCTAATTACCCAAACTAGTTTTTTATGGTTATTGAAATTAGGGCTAGGAAAAGCTTTGGAAAAAATAAACCAAACCGTGTTCTGCTACATTATCAATGTGGTATCCAATTAGCTCAGTTGGTTAGCTGATAGTGCTAATGAGACCTAGGTCATTGGTTCAATTCCAGGGGGGGCTAGTTAGCTTTACTTTTTTTTTGTGGTCACAGACGGATACCTCATCTTATCCAACTGTCCTAAGTGCTACTGGTCACCAAAATAACCAAATGAGAGAGCACATCTGGATCAGCACAAATCCATCCCTACAATCAGACTCTAGAGGGCATCAGTATCATCTTTTGTGATCATTATACAAAAATTAAGTAATTTAATACAAAACCTCTTTTATTTTTCTTGTTTGTGACAGTAAAGCAAGCACTTTAGATCTTCAAAATCATTTACTGGGTTATAATTAGTTAGACTTCATAACATCTCTATGATGTTGGCAAGTTTAATTAAGCTTACTTTACAGATGACAAAGCTCAAAGTGAGAGGTTAAGTCACTTGTTGGAGGTCACAGAAAATGTCAGGGGCATTTCTCATATTGGAATCCTTGTCTTTGGTATCTCATTCCACCACGGTACCCATGAGACTGCTCTGCGTCTAAGAAACAGCCTGAAGTCACAGTACTATGTCACTATATTATCACATTATTTTTCATTATGCTAGAAGACACAAGCATAGTGAAAAGGCATGGTGAGTCAAGGATTACAGATGCATCTCCCTTTAAGCAACATAAATGTATGGAAATTTGGATTTGTTGAACAGATAAATTAGAGGGTGTCATGTATCACTTAGTCTATGCTCCCTTATATTGTTATTAATCACTTTATTTTATATGCTCTAACATCCCAACGAGACAGTATGCACAGGGGGCAGACCATGTCTAATATCTCGTTGAATCCATAGTAAGTGGTCATAAATATTTATTCATGACAAAGGCATTTGATTGGAGGAGAACAGGAGAGTAAAAGACTTCATACCCTATGGGAATGGCAAAATAGGAGGTGAGAAAAGCTTCATGAAGGTGGGCAGGATGTTTCTATTCAGCATCTATAATTATAGCAATTCTAGTTTGATGTATTATATGCAAACCTAACACATATCCTTGATACCAAGCATGAAGAAGACCTATAGAGACAATGCCTATAAGGAAAATTCTTGCAAAGAGTAGCATGCTTAAACAGCAGGGTAGAAGAAGCAGCTTGATGCAGCTATGGGAGGTAGAGACTTCTCTGTGCAACTCAATAGGATCCTGTTATTGGGGAAATGATATTGGCTGCTCACTATTACAGATGAGGGAAAAAAATACATGATGGTGGAGTGAGGGAGGACAGCAAAAATATTTTTCATTTTATAAAATGATTATTCCTAAGACGTTTTAAAGTTGTGTGTTCTTCTCAGGCCTGAAGCGATCTTATGTAAAGATAAAACTGATTTATTAGAAAGTTTCAGAAATACAGCAATTAAAGTAGGCCTCTAAAGTTATTCCCCTCTCCCGGATGTAACTAACGTAGATTTGATTCCTTTAGTGAGGGATCAAGTCATGAGCTCTTGGGGCTGCTTTGCAAAAGGAGGAGACATTTTAGTAACAGGTCTTGACACTTAGGTGCTCCAAGAAGGAAGCGGCAGGCAGCACCAAACCAGGGAAACAGTGTGTATGTTCCTTGTATGTGAGCCAGTTCAAGCTTTTCATTTCAATAGAGGCACCTCTTTCCTGTTCATGTCTCTCAATCATTAAATCTCTGGGTATTGGAATTCCTCAGAGAGCCTCTGTAGCCCATGATCTTACCACTAAGTCCTAGAGTGGTTAGGAATAATCATCATCTTTTTAAAAAATATATGAATATTCTGTACAAAATTATTAGGAAATGTACATTAATTGCTCAATTTTGTTAAAAACTAGAAAATTAGTGCTTATTCCCAGGTGAAATATAGTACTCAGTTTCATGCTACATAGATTTACAGAATAATTACATGGTCAATATAGTTCGATTATCATCTTCTGACTTTTAAAATAATATTAATGAATTAGTGTTTTATACCATCAGACCTTTGATGATAATTTGCCCACTCTAATGTATGAGAAAATGTACTGAGTACCAGTATTTCAGGGATGGTTTCTTCCCACCAGATTAGTGTTTATTAACCTATGAGGCTTCCAGGGTCCACAAGTCTTCTGAAAGTATATGCAAATTTTGGAGGTATATGCATATATTGCCTGTTTCTAGGCAAACGGTTCTTAGAATTTAAAGGAGTGCTTGTATCCAAAAAAAATAAAAGTGGGTATGAACAACTACTCTAGATCTTCAGCTGGTATTTGCTCTTAAGAAGTATTTAATATTCATCTCTCTAATAATTAAAGATATCCATATATTTACAAATATACTGTTCAATTTAATTGCTTTATGAATTAGTGGAAGATGTAAATAAAAAAAGTGCTGTAGTTTGTTTCTAACTAGGGGAAAAAAGGCGACACAAATGGCAGCTACAAAAATTTACACTAATTATTTCGACACTGAGCGGTGGGAGAGATTAATAGGGGCAGTTAAAGAAATGCCTTTCCTTGAGCTCTGTGAGGTAAAAATAAATCCTCTCTAAGACACCTTAGGTGTAGTTCTTCCTAGGAAGTAGAGTGCTAGGTAAATCCTGGGGTCCTTTCCAGGTTTGTGATCTCTTTACTATGTGCCTCTAGAAGATATGAAAAAACTATTTTTATTCACAGTCAATCAAACACATCACCTTAGACACATGCTATGCTTAGCTAACCCGCCTTTTAAAAAAGGAAACCTACTTTAAACCAAATACCCCAATCACACACACAAACACTGACACAAAGGAGGAGATGATCGAGAACCAAGTTCTATATACTTTTGTGCCATAACCTCACTGAATTCTCACCAAACTCTCAAAAGGAAGTGCATCTTGCCAAAAACCCTTGAACTGTTTCTGTTTTTGTTTTTTCACTCCCAATTGCCTCAGATACAAAACACTGAATCTGACATGTCAAATATTTCTCAGTCCATCTCAGATGACTGAAAAATGACAGATTCTTAGTCCCCATGCCAGATTTCTGTAAACAGAATTGCTCAGGAAGAGCCCTGGGAATCTACAGGATAACAGGTAATCCCGGTGAGTCATGATCATACAAGTTTGGGAAATGTAGATGTGGTATTCTCAGTCCTTTAAGATTTTGGATTTGGGCTGGTTGATATGTAGTTCCTTTCTTCTGAAGAACTTCAACATACTATATAACGCTCTCAAATCAATTACACCTGGAGACTCAGAAAACACATTTCCGATCATGAAATAAATTGGTGGTGAATGTGCAACACAACATTCCAGGAGTTAATTCAAAATCCTGTTGTTAAGAAATGTGAGGGAGTAGGGCATGTGTATGATATTAAAAATAACAGCTTTCTTTACCCTCCTTTAAAAATCAGTACTGATTTCAAAAGACATTGATAAGCACAGGGTCAGCATATTTTTTCAGTCATGCTCTTGGGGAAATATTAATTTAATATGCTCTTCTGGACAACTGGTTCTTTTTGGATCTCACAAAAAAGCTTTTAATTCAAAAGGGGAAGGGCAGGGTATTGGTGGAAAATTGTAAAAGGTTTATGAGGGGGTTTTCTTTTTTTCTGATTAACAAAATTGAGAGCCAAGACACCTTCTGTTTCTAATCATGTTTCTATTAACTTGGACTTTTTTTTTCCAACCTGAAAGTGTGGGTGAAATCTTATACTTGGTTCTATGAAGGCACTTGCCAATATCATAATGCAATTACATCTATACTTGCAGAATAGATCTGTGACTGAAAACATTGTTAACGATGGACAGTTATGCCTTGGGTTATGTTTTTTCCCCAGTAACATCATACCATATTTTAAATAATATAAGCTTATATACAGAGGAGGAAATACAAATATAGAAGCAAATGGAAGGTCTCCCACACATCTATTGGCAAACATGAATGTTTCCCAATCAACAGTATGTGATTTCCAGTTTACATCACTGAAAAGTGATTGCAACTAAGCCAGAAAACTCTATCAAATAATAGATGAGAGGTGACCTAATCGTGAAAAGGTAACTTTACATTTCTAAGAGTAATGCCCAGAAAATACTGATATATTTCCAGATTTTTCTTTATGCAAGGAATGCTACAAAATGGTTGTTACTGCATAACAGTAGACTACTTTATTAAAAACAGAAGGCTACGCAGCCATTTCGGTGTAATCTCTACTCAACTGGTAGCTCTATGCTGGCTGATGTGTAACATAGTTCATTCCATCATTAGTTAAGGTAAAAATGCTAAATTGATCATTAAATTCAGCTGCCCCTTTTAGTGAAGTATGTAGATTTACTTTTCCCATTTGGTCAACTCCAGGGAGTAACTCTAAATTTCACTACGGAGCTAAGGGATTTTCATTTGGGGGTGTGTGTGAACATTTTTACACTTGATCTTAGCCAAAAGGCCGAGAAGCGATGTGTGTGTGAACATTTTTAAAAGGGAATTCCTACCGATAAAGAATTGATACTTGGAGTTTCTTCTAAATTTTATGTGCCCACAGATTTAAATTATTACCACTGAACTAGCTTTTGATTTCAGACCATCATTTTGCAATCATTTCATCTCTAACAGAAGCGTGGCTGTACTGTTTCTTCACAGTGATTTTGCTATGCCCCAAATTCGAGATTAATACTTTTAGTAAATCTGAAGGGATCATCTTCTCAATTATTTGCAAGCCTGTATGCAGCTGATTACTAAGGTGAATTTAGAATGCCCTCAAGAGGATATGAAGTCACTCATGAAACACACAATGTGTTTTGTAACATTACTGTTAAACAATCACCTAAGTTTCAGGGTGACTTAAAATGTTTGCCAGTCTTTCCTTGTTGATCTCTATGAGTTTTCCCACTGATACTATATCAGCAAACTAATGACCTAATGTTTGAGACTGCTGAACATGACTTTCTTGAAGTTTCTATTACACAATAAATTATTTTAAGCAACCTTTTGGGTAGTTCATTTATTTAAATGACCTCTAAACCTTGGGGATAATTATGAATAAAGTTTTATGTAAGCTTCATTTTTAATAATTTTCTGGTACCTTTCTTCTATGGTAATCTAATTTCTGTTGTCTTTAACATCTATCATATAAATATATTACCATGTGTAATTATTCTAAGCAGTAGCACTATTATTTTCATATTTATAAATATTTATTCATTTCAAGTCATTCAGCATGCTATTAATGGACCATATAGTTAGGTATCCTAATTTGTTCTTGTGACTTATAATTAATTTAAATAGAAGTTCAACATAAAGTATTTTGAAGTTTATAAAAATTATTTTTTTGTGTTACATGCATGTCCATAAATATAAAACTCAAAGATTTTTTTCTTTCATAATATACTATAATACGGTTACAAGTGCATTGAAATTCATCTTGTTAGAATGGTAGTAATATATCCCACCAGGACTACTGTTCCTAGTAGCAATTTAAAATAATTATTGTGAGACTTGATGCTAGACATCAGGTTTGCAATAGAATTACAATGAGGGAAGTGTATTAGAGACAAAACATTGCTGGAAGAAAACTTCATAATGGTGCAATTTGGAACTAAGCCTCAATTTTACAGTAATAGATTCTCTTTATGATGGCACAAAGGAGTGAATGCACTTAGCAAATTTAAATCTATTATTAGTCACACTTTGTGGATTGCAGTGCAAAAGGAGAAAAGAAATTAGCTTTTTCAGTATGTTCTTACATAAAACAGGTTCTAGTAAGAACAGTCTTATATAAAATCTCCTTGTTATAGTTCAGAAGCACTGTCAGTCTTTATAACAGCAGGGAGTTGTCCAGATTTAAAAGTCTTTCCAAAATAGTTCTGGAGGTCTCTAATTTCCAATTATAAGTTTCTCAAGTCAGGATACATTCAACATTGGTACATTTCTTATTTACAGAAATACAGTGTACGACAAGAGAGATGGAGTTAATTTGGTCTCAGGTGCTTACTGCGATCTCTCTCCTTGAATGAAGAGGTGTTTGCAGTTCACACTGGTACTATATCTACTTTTAACATGACTTTGATTACAGTAAGAGAACTCAACAGCACTAAGCTGGTAGGATTTGGCACTCATCTGTGTAAAAGGAATTTACATTGTCAATTTTGCAAAAGAGGCCAACCATAAGAATTCAGTAGGTATCTTTAGTATAAAATCAAAACACTAAAAATCTAAGCTTCCATTTTCAAGTAAAATGTTGTATTTCTGTTTTAATTATGATCCATTTTCCCTAGTTCATCTTGAAATACTACTGAGTAGAATATTTGATGATAGCCTAATTTAGTTATAAACTAACAGATAACACATCCATAATGTTACTGACTGGATCCATAGGGGTACAGCTATAATCCTTAAGAAATATTAAACAAAATTCTCATCTGAGATGTTTCACTTAAGTATTAATCTGTAAAGAGGGGTGGAATCACCTGGCTGAATTGGGACCGGTTAACCATACATATGAATTAGTGTTGTTAGATTGATGAGATAAAAAAGCAAGGACAAACAAAGAATGGTCACTAAAATAAAGTGCCACACAGCCTTAATAGAGCAGATGTAAATAAAAGACAGAAATGCAAGGGAATTACTTTATAAAAGACTTCTTATAAGCTATCCACATTCACTGCCCATATTAACAATACGGCGTTTTTATGATTTTGCTTCTACAGTTGGCTGTAGCTGGCTGGTTAGTGCTTCGAGTATATCTTTTATCCTGCTTGACTTCAGTTAGTAATTTATACATAGACTCAGTCAACATTCATCTCTAAAATATATACTCTCTTACCTTCACTTAAAAGACATCACCTCTCCTGCCTTTCCTTCCGCTTCTCAACCTCCAGTATGCTTTGGACCTTAGCACTGTGTCTTGTCTCTCCCTCTATACACCGGATAATGCCACCCAGTCCCAAGGCTGAAGTCAACATATATGTGCTGATAACTCCAAACTATCTCTTCAGTGATCTCCATACCTAATGAGTATCCATCCATTCTCACATATTCCACGTAGGCATCTCAAACTCTATGTGCCCTAAGCTAAATTTGCATCTACTCTCTCCCTGCAATCACATGCATTCTGTCCAAGGTATTCTCCATCTCAGTGAACCAACTACCCAGCTGCCCAAGCCAGAAACCTCTGCAGCACCCAGAAACATATCCCTTCCATCTCCTGTGTCCAACCAATCTTGAAGCTCACAGGCTTTTACCTCCAGTTTAAAAAACTTATTTATTCCCATCTATCCCCACTGCATTCTCTATGTTACAGAAAGAAGATCCTTCTAAAATAATTTTTAAAAATTAAATGGTAGGGGAAATGACTGATAAATACAAATACATAAAATTTTTTATTACTCAGTACAGAATGCTTATAAATCAGTATGTAGAGGAAATAGGGGCAGAGAATAGAAGCATCTAGTGTATACAAAAATAAAATCAGATTTAAGAATCTGAAAAAATGCTTAACCTCACTCTTTGTAAAGAGAACGGACATCAAAACTCGATTTCATTTTCCACCTGGCAGACTGAAAAAATTTAAAAGTTAGAGCACGTGGGGAAAATGAGTTCTCTAATATACCATGAGTATGTAAATTTGATAAATAAACAAGGATGCTTGCTGCAGCAATTTTTATAATAAGAAAAATGGAGGATAATATAAATATTCATTAACTGGGTTTTGAATCGATAATTTATGGAAACCCATATTCTAGAATATTAGCTTATAGTAAAAAAGAATAAGATGGATCTTCATGAGGTCATAAGAAAAAAACTCCATGTTATGTTATCAAGTGGAAAAAGATACAGAAGTTGTTCAATGTGCTTTTATTTGTATAAAAATGGATATACAAACATACATATGCATGTATATGCATAGGTAGAGATTCTCTGAAAAACTGCTTAAGACATGTTTACTGTGATTGCCTTTGTGGAGCCCTTTTATATGGAGACATGTGCTGCTTTTCAATAATTAAATAGAGCTAGCAATAAAAATTACAAATATGATCATGCTATTCTCACCTTTAAACATTTTAATGGCTTCTAACTACAGCTAGAGTAACATTCAAGTTTTTTAACAAAGCTTATGTAATACCCAAGACATGGCCTCAACCGCACAGTGACCCATCCTCTTTCCATTTGCCTCTCTCAAACTCTAGTTTGGGCTGTAACAAACATCTTCAGTTCCTCAGATGGACTTGGAATAATTTTTCTTCCTGCACGATTCACCTTCTCTTAGCCAACTTATTTTTAGTATTTTTTTTATTAATAGTTTATTGCCAAGTTGGTTTCCATGTATCACCCAGTGCTCTTCCCTACATGTGTCCTCCTCCATGACCATCACCTCCCATGCCCATTCCTTCTCCCTCTTCAGCCCTTAGTTTGTTTTCAGTATTCAAGAGTCTCTCATAATTTGCCTCCCTCCACTCCCTAACTTTCTCCCCCGGCCCCCACTTCCCCTTCTCTTGGTCCCATGTTAGGTTTCTCCTGTTAGACCTATGAGTGCAAACATATGGTTTCTATTCTTCTCTGCCTGACTTATTTCGCTTAGCATGACACCCTCGAGGTCCATCCACTTTCCTACGAAGGGCCATATGTCATTCCCTCTCATTGCCATGTAGTACTCCATCGTGAATATATACCACATCTTCTTGATCCATTCATTGGTTGGTGGACATTTAGGTTCTTTCCATGATTTGGCTATTGTTGACAGTGCTGCTATGAACATTGGGGTACATGAGCCCCTATGCATCAGCACATCTGTATCCCTTAGGTAGATTCCCAGCAGTGTTATTGCTGGGTCATAGGGGAGTTATACTGATAGTTTTTTGAGGAACCGCCACACTTTTTTCCAGAGTGGCTGCACCAGTTTACATTGCCACCAACAGTGTAGGAGGGTGCCCATTTCT